>NW_026607809.1:0-113816 GCF_029499605.1 Hyla sarda
TTGTGTGTGTGTTTCCTATGCAGATCCTAAGCCCAGTGTCACATGCAAGTAGGAGGAGTAAGAAGGGTTCCTGGCAAATCCGGGTTATGGATTGCATTTAAAAAGGCCCCGTGGGAGTGCAATGGGCCCCTGTCTTGCTGCTTAGCAATAATGGTATGGGTTTAGGTTCTGCTGTGTGTACTGGTGGTTGACTGCCCCCCAGCCCAGAGTGTGCATGGAAAATTGTCTGGCAGCCTCCCTGACAGCAAGCAGTGATAGTGCCCATGAAGGGGACCTTGTTGGGCCCGCCCCTTTCACGGTTATCGCTTCTCGGCCTTTTGGCTAAGATCAAGTGTAGTATCTGTTCTTATCAGTTTAATATCTGATACGTCCCCTATCTGGGGACCATATATTAAATGGATTTTTGAGAACGGGGGCCGATTTCGAAGCTTGCTTCCGTCGCCCTATGCATTGACCCGATATGGCAGTATCTTCGGGTACAGTGCACCACCCCCTTACAGGGTTAAAAAGAAAGATTCCTACTTTCATTGCTACCTGCTTGCTGGCTAGCCAGCTAGCCAGCCCTGTGGGCCTTGCTGCTGCTGCAGCCAAAAAACAAAAGGTGGTGCTGCTGCTGCTTCTGCTGCTTCTGCTTCTGCTTGTGTCTGGCCCCTGTTGGAGCGTCCAGGCACAGGACTTCTGCTGCTGCTGACTAAATGGCCTCCTTAATTGGATCATTTGAGTAGCCAGCACACCTGTGCAGGTAGGGCATGACATGATAGGCAGCTGCCTTGATAGCGGGTGGGTGCTGAATGTTCCTAATTGACAAAATAAGATTAATGCTTATGAAGAAATATAAAATCTCATCCCTTCCCCAATATCGCGCCACACCCCTACCCCTTAATTCCCTGGTTGAACGTGATGGACATATGTCTTTTTTCGACCGTACTAACTATGTAACTATGTAACATAACATGGGGGGGGGGGGTCTCCTGGCTGTTCACACAGGTGTGTCATTGCTGTACATTGACCATGCATTGCTTCTGTGGTATTGCAAAGGCAAAGACAAATGCTTCCAGCCATCCATTGCACTAATGGATTGGTCATCAGCTGGCTGTCTATGTCCCGCATCAATATAGACCAAAGTACAGAGGGTTAGGCTATGCTATTGTGCACCTACCTGATGCATCAGAAGGTGCGAGGCCCTTGCTAAATTCTGTGCACAGACTTTGAGATCTATGCTTTAGACTGTATCTAAACCTGCTCCAACATGGACTGACATTCTGGCCTACTTTCAGCCGATGCGACTTGTCTGTCGCTGAACAGTCGCTTTTTATGTATTCAGCACCTATGTATAATGTTGTAAAAATGCTCTAGAAGCTAAAGTCGCAGAAATGTCACACATATTTGGCCTGCAACTTTCTGTGCGACAAATTCAGACAGGAAAAATCAGTATAAATCCTTAGAAAATTATCCCCCAGTGTCTCCATCTGCTGGCGGTATTGAATAAGCATTGCTGCACTGATGGGGTATGCATTAGACGAAAAAAAAGAAGAAAAAGAAGAATAATACGCCCAGAAAAGAGGCGAAAAGGAGAAAAACGTAAAAAAACGTGAAAAAAAAGTAAGAGGAAGAGAAGGGAAAAAAAGGTGGAAATGGGTTTAAAAGTGATTTCGGCGGAGAAATATATATATATATATATATATATATATATATATATATATATATATGCGCACACACACACATAGATATAAACGTATTCTCCGTTGAGATATTGCAGCCGCTGCTGTGTCCAGGCCCAGGAGCCTTAGCACTGTGCTGTGATGTCACTCAATACCACTGACATCACTAGGTGTAAACAACATCTCTCCTTTGCTGTGTATGTGACTATGGAGCTGTTTGGTGATGTCGTCTATTACGGCCTTCATAGAAGCAACAGGAGATTGTTGCATCCATCTTGAACCCTCAGAACTACAGTGCTATGATGTCACTCACTTCCACAGGCCTTGCAGAGTGTAAACAACAACAACCCAGCTTTGTTGTGTATGTAACCAAAGGGATTTGTGATGTCACCTAGAACCTTCACAGCAGCGACAGCTTTATGAGGAGCATCAGCACTGCTCTGCCTGAGCAGAACCATCACCGCCATAGGTTGTCAAATAACCCGGATTTAACCCACACAGGTAAGTCCAATGGGGTGCAGGCATGTCCTCTATGCTTACAGCTTCCCGTGGGTGTTGGTTTGATACCGTTTGGGGACAGCCAAGGAGGCATCTGCAGGCAACAAAGGTAGGTGTGTGCTTGTGTGTGTGTTTCCTATGCAGATCCTAAGCCCAGTGTCACATGCAAGTAGGAGGAGTAAGAAGGGTTCCTGGCAAATCCGGGTTATGGATTGCATTTAAAAAGGCCCCGTGGGAGTGCAATGGGCCCCTGTCTTGCTGCTTAGCAATAATGGTATGGGTTTAGGTTCTGCTGTGTGTACTGGTGGTTGACTGCCCCCCAGCCCAGAGTGTGCATGGAAAATTGTCTGGCAGCCTCCCTGACAGCAAGCAGTGATAGTGCCCATGAAGGGGACCTTGTTGGGCCCGCCCCTTTCACGGTTATCGCTTCTCGGCCTTTTGGCTAAGATCAAGTGTAGTATCTGTTCTTATCAGTTTAATATCTGATACGTCCCCTATCTGGGGACCATATATTAAATGGATTTTTGAGAACGGGGGCCGATTTCGAAGCTTGCTTCCGTCGCCCTATGCATTGACCCGATATGGCAGTATCTTCGGGTACAGTGCACCACCCCCTTACAGGGTTAAAAAGAAAGATTCCTACTTTCATTGCTACCTGCTTGCTGGCTAGCCAGCTAGCCAGCCCTGTGGGCCTTGCTGCTGCTGCAGCCAAAAAACAAAAGGTGGTGCTGCTGCTGCTTCTGCTGCTTCTGCTTCTGCTTGTGTCTGGCCCCTGTTGGAGCGTCCAGGCACAGGACTTCTGCTGCTGCTGACTAAATGGCCTCCTTAATTGGATCATTTGAGTAGCCAGCACACCTGTGCAGGTAGGGCATGACATGATAGGCAGCTGCCTTGATAGCGGGTGGGTGCTGAATGTTCCTAATTGACAAAATAAGATTAATGCTTATGAAGAAATATAAAATCTCATCCCTTCCCCAATATCGCGCCACACCCCTACCCCTTAATTCCCTGGTTGAACGTGATGGACATATGTCTTTTTTCGACCGTACTAACTATGTAACTATGTAACATAACATGGGGGGGGGGGTCTCCTGGCTGTTCACACAGGTGTGTCATTGCTGTACATTGACCATGCATTGCTTCTGTGGTATTGCAAAGGCAAAGACAAATGCTTCCAGCCATCCATTGCACTAATGGATTGGTCATCAGCTGGCTGTCTATGTCCCGCATCAATATAGACCAAAGTACAGAGGGTTAGGCTATGCTATTGTGCACCTACCTGATGCATCAGAAGGTGCGAGGCCCTTGCTAAATTCTGTGCACAGACTTTGAGATCTATGCTTTAGACTGTATCTAAACCTGCTCCAACATGGACTGACATTCTGGCCTACTTTCAGCCGATGCGACTTGTCTGTCGCTGAACAGTCGCTTTTTATGTATTCAGCACCTATGTATAATGTTGTAAAAATGCTCTAGAAGCTAAAGTCGCAGAAATGTCACACATATTTGGCCTGCAACTTTCTGTGCGACAAATTCAGACAGGAAAAATCAGTATAAATCCTTAGAAAATTATCCCCCAGTGTCTCCATCTGCTGGCGGTATTGAATAAGCATTGCTGCACTGATGGGGTATGCATTAGACGAAAAAAAAGAAGAAAAAGAAGAATAATACGCCCAGAAAAGAGGCGAAAAGGAGAAAAACGTAAAAAAACGTGAAAAAAAAGTAAGAGGAAGAGAAGGGAAAAAAAGGTGGAAATGGGTTTAAAAGTGATTTCGGCGGAGAAATATATATATATATATATATATATATATATATATATATATATATGCGCACACACACACATAGATATAAACGTATTCTCCGTTGAGATATTGCAGCCGCTGCTGTGTCCAGGCCCAGGAGCCTTAGCACTGTGCTGTGATGTCACTCAATACCACTGACATCACTAGGTGTAAACAACATCTCTCCTTTGCTGTGTATGTGACTATGGAGCTGTTTGGTGATGTCGTCTATTACGGCCTTCATAGAAGCAACAGGAGATTGTTGCATCCATCTTGAACCCTCAGAACTACAGTGCTATGATGTCACTCACTTCCACAGGCCTTGCAGAGTGTAAACAACAACAACCCAGCTTTGTTGTGTATGTAACCAAAGGGATTTGTGATGTCACCTAGAACCTTCACAGCAGCGACAGCTTTATGAGGAGCATCAGCACTGCTCTGCCTGAGCAGAACCATCACCGCCATAGGTTGTCAAATAACCCGGATTTAACCCACACAGGTAAGTCCAATGGGGTGCAGGCATGTCCTCTATGCTTACAGCTTCCCGTGGGTGTTGGTTTGATACCGTTTGGGGACAGCCAAGGAGGCATCTGCAGGCAACAAAGGTAGGTGTGTGCTTGTGTGTGTGTTTCCTATGCAGATCCTAAGCCCAGTGTCACATGCAAGTAGGAGGAGTAAGAAGGGTTCCTGGCAAATCCGGGTTATGGATTGCATTTAAAAAGGCCCCGTGGGAGTGCAATGGGCCCCTGTCTTGCTGCTTAGCAATAATGGTATGGGTTTAGGTTCTGCTGTGTGTACTGGTGGTTGACTGCCCCCCAGCCCAGAGTGTGCATGGAAAATTGTCTGGCAGCCTCCCTGACAGCAAGCAGTGATAGTGCCCATGAAGGGGACCTTGTTGGGCCCGCCCCTTTCACGGTTATCGCTTCTCGGCCTTTTGGCTAAGATCAAGTGTAGTATCTGTTCTTATCAGTTTAATATCTGATACGTCCCCTATCTGGGGACCATATATTAAATGGATTTTTGAGAACGGGGGCCGATTTCGAAGCTTGCTTCCGTCGCCCTATGCATTGACCCGATATGGCAGTATCTTCGGGTACAGTGCACCACCCCCTTACAGGGTTAAAAAGAAAGATTCCTACTTTCATTGCTACCTGCTTGCTGGCTAGCCAGCTAGCCAGCCCTGTGGGCCTTGCTGCTGCTGCAGCCAAAAAACAAAAGGTGGTGCTGCTGCTGCTTCTGCTGCTTCTGCTTCTGCTTGTGTCTGGCCCCTGTTGGAGCGTCCAGGCACAGGACTTCTGCTGCTGCTGACTAAATGGCCTCCTTAATTGGATCATTTGAGTAGCCAGCACACCTGTGCAGGTAGGGCATGACATGATAGGCAGCTGCCTTGATAGCGGGTGGGTGCTGAATGTTCCTAATTGACAAAATAAGATTAATGCTTATGAAGAAATATAAAATCTCATCCCTTCCCCAATATCGCGCCACACCCCTACCCCTTAATTCCCTGGTTGAACGTGATGGACATATGTCTTTTTTCGACCGTACTAACTATGTAACTATGTAACATAACATGGGGGGGGGGGGGGGGGGGGTCTCCTGGCTGTTCACACAGGTGTGTCATTGCTGTACATTGACCATGCATTGCTTCTGTGGTATTGCAAAGGCAAAGACAAATGCTTCCAGCCATCCATTGCACTAATGGATTGGTCATCAGCTGGCTGTCTATGTCCCGCATCAATATAGACCAAAGTACAGAGGGTTAGGCTATGCTATTGTGCACCTACCTGATGCATCAGAAGGTGCGAGGCCCTTGCTAAATTCTGTGCACAGACTTTGAGATCTATGCTTTAGACTGTATCTAAACCTGCTCCAACATGGACTGACATTCTGGCCTACTTTCAGCCGATGCGACTTGTCTGTCGCTGAACAGTCGCTTTTTATGTATTCAGCACCTATGTATAATGTTGTAAAAATGCTCTAGAAGCTAAAGTCGCAGAAATGTCACACATATTTGGCCTGCAACTTTCTGTGCGACAAATTCAGACAGGAAAAATCAGTATAAATCCTTAGAAAATTATCCCCCAGTGTCTCCATCTGCTGGCGGTATTGAATAAGCATTGCTGCACTGATGGGGTATGCATTAGACGAAAAAAAAGAAGAAAAAGAAGAATAATACGCCCAGAAAAGAGGCGAAAAGGAGAAAAACGTAAAAAAACGTGAAAAAAAAGTAAGAGGAAGAGAAGGGAAAAAAAGGTGGAAATGGGTTTAAAAGTGATTTCGGCGGAGAAATATATATATATATATATATATATATATATATATATATATATGCGCACACACACACATAGATATAAACGTATTCTCCGTTGAGATATTGCAGCCGCTGCTGTGTCCAGGCCCAGGAGCCTTAGCACTGTGCTGTGATGTCACTCAATACCACTGACATCACTAGGTGTAAACAACATCTCTCCTTTGCTGTGTATGTGACTATGGAGCTGTTTGGTGATGTCGTCTATTACGGCCTTCATAGAAGCAACAGGAGATTGTTGCATCCATCTTGAACCCTCAGAACTACAGTGCTATGATGTCACTCACTTCCACAGGCCTTGCAGAGTGTAAACAACAACAACCCAGCTTTGTTGTGTATGTAACCAAAGGGATTTGTGATGTCACCTAGAACCTTCACAGCAGCGACAGCTTTATGAGGAGCATCAGCACTGCTCTGCCTGAGCAGAACCATCACCGCCATAGGTTGTCAAATAACCCGGATTTAACCCACACAGGTAAGTCCAATGGGGTGCAGGCATGTCCTCTATGCTTACAGCTTCCCGTGGGTGTTGGTTTGATACCGTTTGGGGACAGCCAAGGAGGCATCTGCAGGCAACAAAGGTAGGTGTGTGCTTGTGTGTGTGTTTCCTATGCAGATCCTAAGCCCAGTGTCACATGCAAGTAGGAGGAGTAAGAAGGGTTCCTGGCAAATCCGGGTTATGGATTGCATTTAAAAAGGCCCCGTGGGAGTGCAATGGGCCCCTGTCTTGCTGCTTAGCAATAATGGTATGGGTTTAGGTTCTGCTGTGTGTACTGGTGGTTGACTGCCCCCCAGCCCAGAGTGTGCATGGAAAATTGTCTGGCAGCCTCCCTGACAGCAAGCAGTGATAGTGCCCATGAAGGGGACCTTGTTGGGCCCGCCCCTTTCACGGTTATCGCTTCTCGGCCTTTTGGCTAAGATCAAGTGTAGTATCTGTTCTTATCAGTTTAATATCTGATACGTCCCCTATCTGGGGACCATATATTAAATGGATTTTTGAGAACGGGGGCCGATTTCGAAGCTTGCTTCCGTCGCCCTATGCATTGACCCGATATGGCAGTATCTTCGGGTACAGTGCACCACCCCCTTACAGGGTTAAAAAGAAAGATTCCTACTTTCATTGCTACCTGCTTGCTGGCTAGCCAGCTAGCCAGCCCTGTGGGCCTTGCTGCTGCTGCAGCCAAAAAACAAAAGGTGGTGCTGCTGCTGCTTCTGCTGCTTCTGCTTCTGCTTGTGTCTGGCCCCTGTTGGAGCGTCCAGGCACAGGACTTCTGCTGCTGCTGACTAAATGGCCTCCTTAATTGGATCATTTGAGTAGCCAGCACACCTGTGCAGGTAGGGCATGACATGATAGGCAGCTGCCTTGATAGCGGGTGGGTGCTGAATGTTCCTAATTGACAAAATAAGATTAATGCTTATGAAGAAATATAAAATCTCATCCCTTCCCCAATATCGCGCCACACCCCTACCCCTTAATTCCCTGGTTGAACGTGATGGACATATGTCTTTTTTCGACCGTACTAACTATGTAACTATGTAACATAACATGGGGGGGGGGGGGGGGGGTCTCCTGGCTGTTCACACAGGTGTGTCATTGCTGTACATTGACCATGCATTGCTTCTGTGGTATTGCAAAGGCAAAGACAAATGCTTCCAGCCATCCATTGCACTAATGGATTGGTCATCAGCTGGCTGTCTATGTCCCGCATCAATATAGACCAAAGTACAGAGGGTTAGGCTATGCTATTGTGCACCTACCTGATGCATCAGAAGGTGCGAGGCCCTTGCTAAATTCTGTGCACAGACTTTGAGATCTATGCTTTAGACTGTATCTAAACCTGCTCCAACATGGACTGACATTCTGGCCTACTTTCAGCCGATGCGACTTGTCTGTCGCTGAACAGTCGCTTTTTATGTATTCAGCACCTATGTATAATGTTGTAAAAATGCTCTAGAAGCTAAAGTCGCAGAAATGTCACACATATTTGGCCTGCAACTTTCTGTGCGACAAATTCAGACAGGAAAAATCAGTATAAATCCTTAGAAAATTATCCCCCAGTGTCTCCATCTGCTGGCGGTATTGAATAAGCATTGCTGCACTGATGGGGTATGCATTAGACGAAAAAAAAGAAGAAAAAGAAGAATAATACGCCCAGAAAAGAGGCGAAAAGGAGAAAAACGTAAAAAAACGTGAAAAAAAAGTAAGAGGAAGAGAAGGGAAAAAAAGGTGGAAATGGGTTTAAAAGTGATTTCGGCGGAGAAATATATATATATATATATATATATATATATATATATATATATATGCGCACACACACACATAGATATAAACGTATTCTCCGTTGAGATATTGCAGCCGCTGCTGTGTCCAGGCCCAGGAGCCTTAGCACTGTGCTGTGATGTCACTCAATACCACTGACATCACTAGGTGTAAACAACATCTCTCCTTTGCTGTGTATGTGACTATGGAGCTGTTTGGTGATGTCGTCTATTACGGCCTTCATAGAAGCAACAGGAGATTGTTGCATCCATCTTGAACCCTCAGAACTACAGTGCTATGATGTCACTCACTTCCACAGGCCTTGCAGAGTGTAAACAACAACAACCCAGCTTTGTTGTGTATGTAACCAAAGGGATTTGTGATGTCACCTAGAACCTTCACAGCAGCGACAGCTTTATGAGGAGCATCAGCACTGCTCTGCCTGAGCAGAACCATCACCGCCATAGGTTGTCAAATAACCCGGATTTAACCCACACAGGTAAGTCCAATGGGGTGCAGGCATGTCCTCTATGCTTACAGCTTCCCGTGGGTGTTGGTTTGATACCGTTTGGGGACAGCCAAGGAGGCATCTGCAGGCAACAAAGGTAGGTGTGTGCTTGTGTGTGTGTTTCCTATGCAGATCCTAAGCCCAGTGTCACATGCAAGTAGGAGGAGTAAGAAGGGTTCCTGGCAAATCCGGGTTATGGATTGCATTTAAAAAGGCCCCGTGGGAGTGCAATGGGCCCCTGTCTTGCTGCTTAGCAATAATGGTATGGGTTTAGGTTCTGCTGTGTGTACTGGTGGTTGACTGCCCCCCAGCCCAGAGTGTGCATGGAAAATTGTCTGGCAGCCTCCCTGACAGCAAGCAGTGATAGTGCCCATGAAGGGGACCTTGTTGGGCCCGCCCCTTTCACGGTTATCGCTTCTCGGCCTTTTGGCTAAGATCAAGTGTAGTATCTGTTCTTATCAGTTTAATATCTGATACGTCCCCTATCTGGGGACCATATATTAAATGGATTTTTGAGAACGGGGGCCGATTTCGAAGCTTGCTTCCGTCGCCCTATGCATTGACCCGATATGGCAGTATCTTCGGGTACAGTGCACCACCCCCTTACAGGGTTAAAAAGAAAGATTCCTACTTTCATTGCTACCTGCTTGCTGGCTAGCCAGCTAGCCAGCCCTGTGGGCCTTGCTGCTGCTGCAGCCAAAAAACAAAAGGTGGTGCTGCTGCTGCTTCTGCTGCTTCTGCTTCTGCTTGTGTCTGGCCCCTGTTGGAGCGTCCAGGCACAGGACTTCTGCTGCTGCTGACTAAATGGCCTCCTTAATTGGATCATTTGAGTAGCCAGCACACCTGTGCAGGTAGGGCATGACATGATAGGCAGCTGCCTTGATAGCGGGTGGGTGCTGAATGTTCCTAATTGACAAAATAAGATTAATGCTTATGAAGAAATATAAAATCTCATCCCTTCCCCAATATCGCGCCACACCCCTACCCCTTAATTCCCTGGTTGAACGTGATGGACATATGTCTTTTTTCGACCGTACTAACTATGTAACTATGTAACATAACATGGGGGGGGGGGGGGGGGGGTCTCCTGGCTGTTCACACAGGTGTGTCATTGCTGTACATTGACCATGCATTGCTTCTGTGGTATTGCAAAGGCAAAGACAAATGCTTCCAGCCATCCATTGCACTAATGGATTGGTCATCAGCTGGCTGTCTATGTCCCGCATCAATATAGACCAAAGTACAGAGGGTTAGGCTATGCTATTGTGCACCTACCTGATGCATCAGAAGGTGCGAGGCCCTTGCTAAATTCTGTGCACAGACTTTGAGATCTATGCTTTAGACTGTATCTAAACCTGCTCCAACATGGACTGACATTCTGGCCTACTTTCAGCCGATGCGACTTGTCTGTCGCTGAACAGTCGCTTTTTATGTATTCAGCACCTATGTATAATGTTGTAAAAATGCTCTAGAAGCTAAAGTCGCAGAAATGTCACACATATTTGGCCTGCAACTTTCTGTGCGACAAATTCAGACAGGAAAAATCAGTATAAATCCTTAGAAAATTATCCCCCAGTGTCTCCATCTGCTGGCGGTATTGAATAAGCATTGCTGCACTGATGGGGTATGCATTAGACGAAAAAAAAGAAGAAAAAGAAGAATAATACGCCCAGAAAAGAGGCGAAAAGGAGAAAAACGTAAAAAAACGTGAAAAAAAAGTAAGAGGAAGAGAAGGGAAAAAAAGGTGGAAATGGGTTTAAAAGTGATTTCGGCGGAGAAATATATATATATATATATATATATATATATATATATATATATATATGCGCACACACACACATAGATATAAACGTATTCTCCGTTGAGATATTGCAGCCGCTGCTGTGTCCAGGCCCAGGAGCCTTAGCACTGTGCTGTGATGTCACTCAATACCACTGACATCACTAGGTGTAAACAACATCTCTCCTTTGCTGTGTATGTGACTATGGAGCTGTTTGGTGATGTCGTCTATTACGGCCTTCATAGAAGCAACAGGAGATTGTTGCATCCATCTTGAACCCTCAGAACTACAGTGCTATGATGTCACTCACTTCCACAGGCCTTGCAGAGTGTAAACAACAACAACCCAGCTTTGTTGTGTATGTAACCAAAGGGATTTGTGATGTCACCTAGAACCTTCACAGCAGCGACAGCTTTATGAGGAGCATCAGCACTGCTCTGCCTGAGCAGAACCATCACCGCCATAGGTTGTCAAATAACCCGGATTTAACCCACACAGGTAAGTCCAATGGGGTGCAGGCATGTCCTCTATGCTTACAGCTTCCCGTGGGTGTTGGTTTGATACCGTTTGGGGACAGCCAAGGAGGCATCTGCAGGCAACAAAGGTAGGTGTGTGCTTGTGTGTGTGTTTCCTATGCAGATCCTAAGCCCAGTGTCACATGCAAGTAGGAGGAGTAAGAAGGGTTCCTGGCAAATCCGGGTTATGGATTGCATTTAAAAAGGCCCCGTGGGAGTGCAATGGGCCCCTGTCTTGCTGCTTAGCAATAATGGTATGGGTTTAGGTTCTGCTGTGTGTACTGGTGGTTGACTGCCCCCCAGCCCAGAGTGTGCATGGAAAATTGTCTGGCAGCCTCCCTGACAGCAAGCAGTGATAGTGCCCATGAAGGGGACCTTGTTGGGCCCGCCCCTTTCACGGTTATCGCTTCTCGGCCTTTTGGCTAAGATCAAGTGTAGTATCTGTTCTTATCAGTTTAATATCTGATACGTCCCCTATCTGGGGACCATATATTAAATGGATTTTTGAGAACGGGGGCCGATTTCGAAGCTTGCTTCCGTCGCCCTATGCATTGACCCGATATGGCAGTATCTTCGGGTACAGTGCACCACCCCCTTACAGGGTTAAAAAGAAAGATTCCTACTTTCATTGCTACCTGCTTGCTGGCTAGCCAGCTAGCCAGCCCTGTGGGCCTTGCTGCTGCTGCAGCCAAAAAACAAAAGGTGGTGCTGCTGCTGCTTCTGCTGCTTCTGCTTCTGCTTGTGTCTGGCCCCTGTTGGAGCGTCCAGGCACAGGACTTCTGCTGCTGCTGACTAAATGGCCTCCTTAATTGGATCATTTGAGTAGCCAGCACACCTGTGCAGGTAGGGCATGACATGATAGGCAGCTGCCTTGATAGCGGGTGGGTGCTGAATGTTCCTAATTGACAAAATAAGATTAATGCTTATGAAGAAATATAAAATCTCATCCCTTCCCCAATATCGCGCCACACCCCTACCCCTTAATTCCCTGGTTGAACGTGATGGACATATGTCTTTTTTCGACCGTACTAACTATGTAACTATGTAACATAACATGGGGGGGGGGGGGGGGGGGTCTCCTGGCTGTTCACACAGGTGTGTCATTGCTGTACATTGACCATGCATTGCTTCTGTGGTATTGCAAAGGCAAAGACAAATGCTTCCAGCCATCCATTGCACTAATGGATTGGTCATCAGCTGGCTGTCTATGTCCCGCATCAATATAGACCAAAGTACAGAGGGTTAGGCTATGCTATTGTGCACCTACCTGATGCATCAGAAGGTGCGAGGCCCTTGCTAAATTCTGTGCACAGACTTTGAGATCTATGCTTTAGACTGTATCTAAACCTGCTCCAACATGGACTGACATTCTGGCCTACTTTCAGCCGATGCGACTTGTCTGTCGCTGAACAGTCGCTTTTTATGTATTCAGCACCTATGTATAATGTTGTAAAAATGCTCTAGAAGCTAAAGTCGCAGAAATGTCACACATATTTGGCCTGCAACTTTCTGTGCGACAAATTCAGACAGGAAAAATCAGTATAAATCCTTAGAAAATTATCCCCCAGTGTCTCCATCTGCTGGCGGTATTGAATAAGCATTGCTGCACTGATGGGGTATGCATTAGACGAAAAAAAAGAAGAAAAAGAAGAATAATACGCCCAGAAAAGAGGCGAAAAGGAGAAAAACGTAAAAAAACGTGAAAAAAAAGTAAGAGGAAGAGAAGGGAAAAAAAGGTGGAAATGGGTTTAAAAGTGATTTCGGCGGAGAAATATATATATATATATATATATATATATATATATATATATATATATGCGCACACACACACATAGATATAAACGTATTCTCCGTTGAGATATTGCAGCCGCTGCTGTGTCCAGGCCCAGGAGCCTTAGCACTGTGCTGTGATGTCACTCAATACCACTGACATCACTAGGTGTAAACAACATCTCTCCTTTGCTGTGTATGTGACTATGGAGCTGTTTGGTGATGTCGTCTATTACGGCCTTCATAGAAGCAACAGGAGATTGTTGCATCCATCTTGAACCCTCAGAACTACAGTGCTATGATGTCACTCACTTCCACAGGCCTTGCAGAGTGTAAACAACAACAACCCAGCTTTGTTGTGTATGTAACCAAAGGGATTTGTGATGTCACCTAGAACCTTCACAGCAGCGACAGCTTTATGAGGAGCATCAGCACTGCTCTGCCTGAGCAGAACCATCACCGCCATAGGTTGTCAAATAACCCGGATTTAACCCACACAGGTAAGTCCAATGGGGTGCAGGCATGTCCTCTATGCTTACAGCTTCCCGTGGGTGTTGGTTTGATACCGTTTGGGGACAGCCAAGGAGGCATCTGCAGGCAACAAAGGTAGGTGTGTGCTTGTGTGTGTGTTTCCTATGCAGATCCTAAGCCCAGTGTCACATGCAAGTAGGAGGAGTAAGAAGGGTTCCTGGCAAATCCGGGTTATGGATTGCATTTAAAAAGGCCCCGTGGGAGTGCAATGGGCCCCTGTCTTGCTGCTTAGCAATAATGGTATGGGTTTAGGTTCTGCTGTGTGTACTGGTGGTTGACTGCCCCCCAGCCCAGAGTGTGCATGGAAAATTGTCTGGCAGCCTCCCTGACAGCAAGCAGTGATAGTGCCCATGAAGGGGACCTTGTTGGGCCCGCCCCTTTCACGGTTATCGCTTCTCGGCCTTTTGGCTAAGATCAAGTGTAGTATCTGTTCTTATCAGTTTAATATCTGATACGTCCCCTATCTGGGGACCATATATTAAATGGATTTTTGAGAACGGGGGCCGATTTCGAAGCTTGCTTCCGTCGCCCTATGCATTGACCCGATATGGCAGTATCTTCGGGTACAGTGCACCACCCCCTTACAGGGTTAAAAAGAAAGATTCCTACTTTCATTGCTACCTGCTTGCTGGCTAGCCAGCTAGCCAGCCCTGTGGGCCTTGCTGCTGCTGCAGCCAAAAAACAAAAGGTGGTGCTGCTGCTGCTTCTGCTGCTTCTGCTTCTGCTTGTGTCTGGCCCCTGTTGGAGCGTCCAGGCACAGGACTTCTGCTGCTGCTGACTAAATGGCCTCCTTAATTGGATCATTTGAGTAGCCAGCACACCTGTGCAGGTAGGGCATGACATGATAGGCAGCTGCCTTGATAGCGGGTGGGTGCTGAATGTTCCTAATTGACAAAATAAGATTAATGCTTATGAAGAAATATAAAATCTCATCCCTTCCCCAATATCGCGCCACACCCCTACCCCTTAATTCCCTGGTTGAACGTGATGGACATATGTCTTTTTTCGACCGTACTAACTATGTAACTATGTAACATAACATGGGGGGGGGGGGGGGTCTCCTGGCTGTTCACACAGGTGTGTCATTGCTGTACATTGACCATGCATTGCTTCTGTGGTATTGCAAAGGCAAAGACAAATGCTTCCAGCCATCCATTGCACTAATGGATTGGTCATCAGCTGGCTGTCTATGTCCCGCATCAATATAGACCAAAGTACAGAGGGTTAGGCTATGCTATTGTGCACCTACCTGATGCATCAGAAGGTGCGAGGCCCTTGCTAAATTCTGTGCACAGACTTTGAGATCTATGCTTTAGACTGTATCTAAACCTGCTCCAACATGGACTGACATTCTGGCCTACTTTCAGCCGATGCGACTTGTCTGTCGCTGAACAGTCGCTTTTTATGTATTCAGCACCTATGTATAATGTTGTAAAAATACTCTAGAAGCTAAAGTCGCAGAAATGTCACACATATTTGGCCTGCAACTTTCTGTGCGACAAATTCAGACAGGAAAAATCAGTATAAATCCTTAGAAAATTATCCCCCAGTGTCTCCATCTGCTGGCGGTATTGAATAAGCATTGCTGCACTGATGGGGTATGCATTAGACGAAAAAAAAGAAGAAAAAGAAGAATAATACGCCCAGAAAAGAGGCGAAAAGGAGAAAAACGTAAAAAAACGTGAAAAAAAAGTAAGAGGAAGAGAAGGGAAAAAAAGGTGGAAATGGGTTTAAAAGTGATTTCGGCGGAGAAATATATATATATATATATATATATGCGCACACACACACATAGATATAAACGTATTCTCCGTTGAGATATTGCAGCCGCTGCTGTGTCCAGGCCCAGGAGCCTTAGCACTGTGCTGTGATGTCACTCAATACCACTGACATCACTAGGTGTAAACAACATCTCTCCTTTGCTGTGTATGTGACTATGGAGCTGTTTGGTGATGTCGTCTATTACGGCCTTCATAGAAGCAACAGGAGATTGTTGCATCCATCTTGAACCCTCAGAACTACAGTGCTATGATGTCACTCACTTCCACAGGCCTTGCAGAGTGTAAACAACAACAACCCAGCTTTGTTGTGTATGTAACCAAAGGGATTTGTGATGTCACCTAGAACCTTCACAGCAGCGACAGCTTTATGAGGAGCATCAGCACTGCTCTGCCTGAGCAGAACCATCACCGCCATAGGTTGTCAAATAACCCGGATTTAACCCACACAGGTAAGTCCAATGGGGTGCAGGCATGTCCTCTATGCTTACAGCTTCCCGTGGGTGTTGGTTTGATACCGTTTGGGGACAGCCAAGGAGGCATCTGCAGGCAACAAAGGTAGGTGTGTGCTTGTGTGTGTGTTTCCTATGCAGATCCTAAGCCCAGTGTCACATGCAAGTAGGAGGAGTAAGAAGGGTTCCTGGCAAATCCGGGTTATGGATTGCATTTAAAAAGGCCCCGTGGGAGTGCAATGGGCCCCTGTCTTGCTGCTTAGCAATAATGGTATGGGTTTAGGTTCTGCTGTGTGTACTGGTGGTTGACTGCCCCCCAGCCCAGAGTGTGCATGGAAAATTGTCTGGCAGCCTCCCTGACAGCAAGCAGTGATAGTGCCCATGAAGGGGACCTTGTTGGGCCCGCCCCTTTCACGGTTATCGCTTCTCGGCCTTTTGGCTAAGATCAAGTGTAGTATCTGTTCTTATCAGTTTAATATCTGATACGTCCCCTATCTGGGGACCATATATTAAATGGATTTTTGAGAACGGGGGCCGATTTCGAAGCTTGCTTCCGTCGCCCTATGCATTGACCCGATATGGCAGTATCTTCGGGTACAGTGCACCACCCCCTTACAGGGTTAAAAAGAAAGATTCCTACTTTCATTGCTACCTGCTTGCTGGCTAGCCAGCTAGCCAGCCCTGTGGGCCTTGCTGCTGCTGCAGCCAAAAAACAAAAGGTGGTGCTGCTGCTGCTTCTGCTGCTTCTGCTTCTGCTTGTGTCTGGCCCCTGTTGGAGCGTCCAGGCACAGGACTTCTGCTGCTGCTGACTAAATGGCCTCCTTAATTGGATCATTTGAGTAGCCAGCACACCTGTGCAGGTAGGGCATGACATGATAGGCAGCTGCCTTGATAGCGGGTGGGTGCTGAATGTTCCTAATTGACAAAATAAGATTAATGCTTATGAAGAAATATAAAATCTCATCCCTTCCCCAATATCGCGCCACACCCCTACCCCTTAATTCCCTGGTTGAACGTGATGGACATATGTCTTTTTTCGACCGTACTAACTATGTAACTATGTAACATAACATGGGGGGGGGGGGGGGGGGGTCTCCTTGCTGTTCACACAGGTGTGTCATTGCTGTACATTGACCATGCATTGCTTCTGTGGTATTGCAAAGGCAAAGACAAATGCTTCCAGCCATCCATTGCACTAATGGATTGGTCATCAGCTGGCTGTCTATGTCCCGCATCAATATAGACCAAAGTACAGAGGGTTAGGCTATGCTATTGTGCACCTACCTGATGCATCAGAAGGTGCGAGGCCCTTGCTAAATTCTGTGCACAGACTTTGAGATCTATGCTTTAGACTGTATCTAAACCTGCTCCAACATGGACTGACATTCTGGCCTACTTTCAGCCGATGCGACTTGTCTGTCGCTGAACAGTCGCTTTTTATGTATTCAGCACCTATGTATAATGTTGTAAAAATGCTCTAGAAGCTAAAGTCGCAGAAATGTCACACATATTTGGCCTGCAACTTTCTGTGCGACAAATTCAGACAGGAAAAATCAGTATAAATCCTTAGAAAATTATCCCCCAGTGTCTCCATCTGCTGGCGGTATTGAATAAGCATTGCTGCACTGATGGGGTATGCATTAGACGAAAAAAAAGAAGAAAAAGAAGAATAATACGCCCAGAAAAGAGGCGAAAAGGAGAAAAACGTAAAAAAACGTGAAAAAAAAGTAAGAGGAAGAGAAGGGAAAAAAAGGTGGAAATGGGTTTAAAAGTGATTTCGGCGGAGAAATATATATATATATATATATATATATATATATATATATATATATATGCGCACACACACACATAGATATAAACGTATTCTCCGTTGAGATATTGCAGCCGCTGCTGTGTCCAGGCCCAGGAGCCTTAGCACTGTGCTGTGATGTCACTCAATACCACTGACATCACTAGGTGTAAACAACATCTCTCCTTTGCTGTGTATGTGACTATGGAGCTGTTTGGTGATGTCGTCTATTACGGCCTTCATAGAAGCAACAGGAGATTGTTGCATCCATCTTGAACCCTCAGAACTACAGTGCTATGATGTCACTCACTTCCACAGGCCTTGCAGAGTGTAAACAACAACAACCCAGCTTTGTTGTGTATGTAACCAAAGGGATTTGTGATGTCACCTAGAACCTTCACAGCAGCGACAGCTTTATGAGGAGCATCAGCACTGCTCTGCCTGAGCAGAACCATCACCGCCATAGGTTGTCAAATAACCCGGATTTAACCCACACAGGTAAGTCCAATGGGGTGCAGGCATGTCCTCTATGCTTACAGCTTCCCGTGGGTGTTGGTTTGATACCGTTTGGGGACAGCCAAGGAGGCATCTGCAGGCAACAAAGGTAGGTGTGTGCTTGTGTGTGTGTTTCCTATGCAGATCCTAAGCCCAGTGTCACATGCAAGTAGGAGGAGTAAGAAGGGTTCCTGGCAAATCCGGGTTATGGATTGCATTTAAAAAGGCCCCGTGGGAGTGCAATGGGCCCCTGTCTTGCTGCTTAGCAATAATGGTATGGGTTTAGGTTCTGCTGTGTGTACTGGTGGTTGACTGCCCCCCAGCCCAGAGTGTGCATGGAAAATTGTCTGGCAGCCTCCCTGACAGCAAGCAGTGATAGTGCCCATGAAGGGGACCTTGTTGGGCCCGCCCCTTTCACGGTTATCGCTTCTCGGCCTTTTGGCTAAGATCAAGTGTAGTATCTGTTCTTATCAGTTTAATATCTGATACGTCCCCTATCTGGGGACCATATATTAAATGGATTTTTGAGAACGGGGGCCGATTTCGAAGCTTGCTTCCGTCGCCCTATGCATTGACCCGATATGGCAGTATCTTCGGGTACAGTGCACCACCCCCTTACAGGGTTAAAAAGAAAGATTCCTACTTTCATTGCTACCTGCTTGCTGGCTAGCCAGCTAGCCAGCCCTGTGGGCCTTGCTGCTGCTGCAGCCAAAAAACAAAAGGTGGTGCTGCTGCTGCTTCTGCTGCTTCTGCTTCTGCTTGTGTCTGGCCCCTGTTGGAGCGTCCAGGCACAGGACTTCTGCTGCTGCTGACTAAATGGCCTCCTTAATTGGATCATTTGAGTAGCCAGCACACCTGTGCAGGTAGGGCATGACATGATAGGCAGCTGCCTTGATAGCGGGTGGGTGCTGAATGTTCCTAATTGACAAAATAAGATTAATGCTTATGAAGAAATATAAAATCTCATCCCTTCCCCAATATCGCGCCACACCCCTACCCCTTAATTCCCTGGTTGAACGTGATGGACATATGTCTTTTTTCGACCGTACTAACTATGTAACTATGTAACATAACATGGGGGGGGGGGGGGGTCTCCTGGCTGTTCACACAGGTGTGTCATTGCTGTACATTGACCATGCATTGCTTCTGTGGTATTGCAAAGGCAAAGACAAATGCTTCCAGCCATCCATTGCACTAATGGATTGGTCATCAGCTGGCTGTCTATGTCCCGCATCAATATAGACCAAAGTACAGAGGGTTAGGCTATGCTATTGTGCACCTACCTGATGCATCAGAAGGTGCGAGGCCCTTGCTAAATTCTGTGCACAGACTTTGAGATCTATGCTTTAGACTGTATCTAAACCTGCTCCAACATGGACTGACATTCTGGCCTACTTTCAGCCGATGCGACTTGTCTGTCGCTGAACAGTCGCTTTTTATGTATTCAGCACCTATGTATAATGTTGTAAAAATGCTCTAGAAGCTAAAGTCGCAGAAATGTCACACATATTTGGCCTGCAACTTTCTGTGCGACAAATTCAGACAGGAAAAATCAGTATAAATCCTTAGAAAATTATCCCCCAGTGTTTCCATCTGCTGGCGGTATTGAATAAGCATTGCTGCACTGATGGGGTATGCATTAGACGAAAAAAAAGAAGAAAAAGAAGAATAATACGCCCAGAAAAGAGGCGAAAAGGAGAAAAACGTAAAAAAACGTGAAAAAAAAGTAAGAGGAAGAGAAGGGAAAAAAAGGTGGAAATGGGTTTAAAAGTGATTTCGGCGGAGAAATATATATATATATATATATATATATATATATATATATATATATATATGCGCACACACACACATAGATATAAACGTATTCTCCGTTGAGATATTGCAGCCGCTGCTGTGTCCAGGCCCAGGAGCCTTAGCACTGTGCTGTGATGTCACTCAATACCACTGACATCACTAGGTGTAAACAACATCTCTCCTTTGCTGTGTATGTGACTATGGAGCTGTTTGGTGATGTCGTCTATTACGGCCTTCATAGAAGCAACAGGAGATTGTTGCATCCATCTTGAACCCTCAGAACTACAGTGCTATGATGTCACTCACTTCCACAGGCCTTGCAGAGTGTAAACAACAACAACCCAGCTTTGTTGTGTATGTAACCAAAGGGATTTGTGATGTCACCTAGAACCTTCACAGCAGCGACAGCTTTATGAGGAGCATCAGCACTGCTCTGCCTGAGCAGAACCATCACCGCCATAGGTTGTCAAATAACCCGGATTTAACCCACACAGGTAAGTCCAATGGGGTGCAGGCATGTCCTCTATGCTTACAGCTTCCCGTGGGTGTTGGTTTGATACCGTTTGGGGACAGCCAAGGAGGCATCTGCAGGCAACAAAGGTAGGTGTGTGCTTGTGTGTGTGTTTCCTATGCAGATCCTAAGCCCAGTGTCACATGCAAGTAGGAGGAGTAAGAAGGGTTCCTGGCAAATCCGGGTTATGGATTGCATTTAAAAAGGCCCCGTGGGAGTGCAATGGGCCCCTGTCTTGCTGCTTAGCAATAATGGTATGGGTTTAGGTTCTGCTGTGTGTACTGGTGGTTGACTGCCCCCCAGCCCAGAGTGTGCATGGAAAATTGTCTGGCAGCCTCCCTGACAGCAAGCAGTGATAGTGCCCATGAAGGGGACCTTGTTGGGCCCGCCCCTTTCACGGTTATCGCTTCTCGGCCTTTTGGCTAAGATCAAGTGTAGTATCTGTTCTTATCAGTTTAATATCTGATACGTCCCCTATCTGGGGACCATATATTAAATGGATTTTTGAGAACGGGGGCCGATTTCGAAGCTTGCTTCCGTCGCCCTATGCATTGACCCGATATGGCAGTATCTTCGGGTACAGTGCACCACCCCCTTACAGGGTTAAAAAGAAAGATTCCTACTTTCATTGCTACCTGCTTGCTGGCTAGCCAGCTAGCCAGCCCTGTGGGCCTTGCTGCTGCTGCAGCCAAAAAACAAAAGGTGGTGCTGCTGCTGCTTCTGCTGCTTCTGCTTCTGCTTGTGTCTGGCCCCTGTTGGAGCGTCCAGGCACAGGACTTCTGCTGCTGCTGACTAAATGGCCTCCTTAATTGGATCATTTGAGTAGCCAGCACACCTGTGCAGGTAGGGCATGACATGATAGGCAGCTGCCTTGATAGCGGGTGGGTGCTGAATGTTCCTAATTGACAAAATAAGATTAATGCTTATGAAGAAATATAAAATCTCATCCCTTCCCCAATATCGCGCCACACCCCTACCCCTTAATTCCCTGGTTGAACGTGATGGACATATGTCTTTTTTCGACCGTACTAACTATGTAACTATGTAACATAACATGGGGGGGGGGGGGGGGGTCTCCTTGCTGTTCACACAGGTGTGTCATTGCTGTACATTGACCATGCATTGCTTCTGTGGTATTGCAAAGGCAAAGACAAATGCTTCCAGCCATCCATTGCACTAATGGATTGGTCATCAGCTGGCTGTCTATGTCCCGCATCAATATAGACCAAAGTACAGAGGGTTAGGCTATGCTATTGTGCACCTACCTGATGCATCAGAAGGTGCGAGGCCCTTGCTAAATTCTGTGCACAGACTTTGAGATCTATGCTTTAGACTGTATCTAAACCTGCTCCAACATGGACTGACATTCTGGCCTACTTTCAGCCGATGCGACTTGTCTGTCGCTGAACAGTCGCTTTTTATGTATTCAGCACCTATGTATAATGTTGTAAAAATGCTCTAGAAGCTAAAGTCGCAGAAATGTCACACATATTTGGCCTGCAACTTTCTGTGCGACAAATTCAGACAGGAAAAATCAGTATAAATCCTTAGAAAATTATCCCCCAGTGTCTCCATCTGCTGGCGGTATTGAATAAGCATTGCTGCACTGATGGGGTATGCATTAGACGAAAAAAAAGAAGAAAAAGAAGAATAATACGCCCAGAAAAGAGGCGAAAAGGAGAAAAACGTAAAAAAACGTGAAAAAAAAGTAAGAGGAAGAGAAGGGAAAAAAAGGTGGAAATGGGTTTAAAAGTGATTTCGGCGGAGAAATATATATATATATATATATATATATATATATATATATATATATATGCGCACACACACACATAGATATAAACGTATTCTCCGTTGAGATATTGCAGCCGCTGCTGTGTCCAGGCCCAGGAGCCTTAGCACTGTGCTGTGATGTCACTCAATACCACTGACATCACTAGGTGTAAACAACATCTCTCCTTTGCTGTGTATGTGACTATGGAGCTGTTTGGTGATGTCGTCTATTACGGCCTTCATAGAAGCAACAGGAGATTGTTGCATCCATCTTGAACCCTCAGAACTACAGTGCTATGATGTCACTCACTTCCACAGGCCTTGCAGAGTGTAAACAACAACAACCCAGCTTTGTTGTGTATGTAACCAAAGGGATTTGTGATGTCACCTAGAACCTTCACAGCAGCGACAGCTTTATGAGGAGCATCAGCACTGCTCTGCCTGAGCAGAACCATCACCGCCATAGGTTGTCAAATAACCCGGATTTAACCCACACAGGTAAGTCCAATGGGGTGCAGGCATGTCCTCTATGCTTACAGCTTCCCGTGGGTGTTGGTTTGATACCGTTTGGGGACAGCCAAGGAGGCATCTGCAGGCAACAAAGGTAGGTGTGTGCTTGTGTGTGTGTTTCCTATGCAGATCCTAAGCCCAGTGTCACATGCAAGTAGGAGGAGTAAGAAGGGTTCCTGGCAAATCCGGGTTATGGATTGCATTTAAAAAGGCCCCGTGGGAGTGCAATGGGCCCCTGTCTTGCTGCTTAGCAATAATGGTATGGGTTTAGGTTCTGCTGTGTGTACTGGTGGTTGACTGCCCCCCAGCCCAGAGTGTGCATGGAAAATTGTCTGGCAGCCTCCCTGACAGCAAGCAGTGATAGTGCCCATGAAGGGGACCTTGTTGGGCCCGCCCCTTTCACGGTTATCGCTTCTCGGCCTTTTGGCTAAGATCAAGTGTAGTATCTGTTCTTATCAGTTTAATATCTGATACGTCCCCTATCTGGGGACCATATATTAAATGGATTTTTGAGAACGGGGGCCGATTTCGAAGCTTGCTTCCGTCGCCCTATGCATTGACCCGATATGGCAGTATCTTCGGGTACAGTGCACCACCCCCTTACAGGGTTAAAAAGAAAGATTCCTACTTTCATTGCTACCTGCTTGCTGGCTAGCCAGCTAGCCAGCCCTGTGGGCCTTGCTGCTGCTGCAGCCAAAAAACAAAAGGTGGTGCTGCTGCTGCTTCTGCTGCTTCTGCTTCTGCTTGTGTCTGGCCCCTGTTGGAGCGTCCAGGCACAGGACTTCTGCTGCTGCTGACTAAATGGCCTCCTTAATTGGATCATTTGAGTAGCCAGCACACCTGTGCAGGTAGGGCATGACATGATAGGCAGCTGCCTTGATAGCGGGTGGGTGCTGAATGTTCCTAATTGACAAAATAAGATTAATGCTTATGAAGAAATATAAAATCTCATCCCTTCCCCAATATCGCGCCACACCCCTACCCCTTAATTCCCTGGTTGAACGTGATGGACATATGTCTTTTTTCGACCGTACTAACTATGTAACTATGTAACATAACATGGGGGGGGGGGGGGGGGGGGGTCTCCTGGCTGTTCACACAGGTGTGTCATTGCTGTACATTGACCATGCATTGCTTCTGTGGTATTGCAAAGGCAAAGACAAATGCTTCCAGCCATCTATTGCACTAATGGATTGGTCATCAGCTGGCTGTCTATGTCCCGCATCAATATAGACCAAAGTACAGAGGGTTAGGCTATGCTATTGTGCACCTACCTGATGCATCAGAAGGTGCGAGGCCCTTGCTAAATTCTGTGCACAGACTTTGAGATCTATGCTTTAGACTGTATCTAAACCTGCTCCAACATGGACTGACATTCTGGCCTACTTTCAGCCGATGCGACTTGTCTGTCGCTGAACAGTCGCTTTTTATGTATTCAGCACCTATGTATAATGTTGTAAAAATGCTCTAGAAGCTAAAGTCGCAGAAATGTCACACATATTTGGCCTGCAACTTTCTGTGCGACAAATTCAGACAGGAAAAATCAGTATAAATCCTTAGAAAATTATCCCCCAGTGTCTCCATCTGCTGGCGGTATTGAATAAGCATTGCTGCACTGATGGGGTATGCATTAGACGAAAAAAAAGAAGAAAAAGAAGAATAATACGCCCAGAAAAGAGGCGAAAAGGAGAAAAACGTAAAAAAACGTGAAAAAAAAGTAAGAGGAAGAGAAGGGAAAAAAAGGTGGAAATGGGTTTAAAAGTGATTTCGGCGGAGAAATATATATATATATATATATATATATATATATATATATATATATATGCGCACACACACACATAGATATAAACGTATTCTCCGTTGAGATATTGCAGCCGCTGCTGTGTCCAGGCCCAGGAGCCTTAGCACTGTGCTGTGATGTCACTCAATACCACTGACATCACTAGGTGTAAACAACATCTCTCCTTTGCTGTGTATGTGACTATGGAGCTGTTTGGTGATGTCGTCTATTACGGCCTTCATAGAAGCAACAGGAGATTGTTGCATCCATCTTGAACCCTCAGAACTACAGTGCTATGATGTCACTCACTTCCACAGGCCTTGCAGAGTGTAAACAACAACAACCCAGCTTTGTTGTGTATGTAACCAAAGGGATTTGTGATGTCACCTAGAACCTTCACAGCAGCGACAGCTTTATGAGGAGCATCAGCACTGCTCTGCCTGAGCAGAACCATCACCGCCATAGGTTGTCAAATAACCCGGATTTAACCCACACAGGTAAGTCCAATGGGGTGCAGGCATGTCCTCTATGCTTACAGCTTCCCGTGGGTGTTGGTTTGATACCGTTTGGGGACAGCCAAGGAGGCATCTGCAGGCAACAAAGGTAGGTGTGTGCTTGTGTGTGTGTTTCCTATGCAGATCCTAAGCCCAGTGTCACATGCAAGTAGGAGGAGTAAGAAGGGTTCCTGGCAAATCCGGGTTATGGATTGCATTTAAAAAGGCCCCGTGGGAGTGCAATGGGCCCCTGTCTTGCTGCTTAGCAATAATGGTATGGGTTTAGGTTCTGCTGTGTGTACTGGTGGTTGACTGCCCCCCAGCCCAGAGTGTGCATGGAAAATTGTCTGGCAGCCTCCCTGACAGCAAGCAGTGATAGTGCCCATGAAGGGGACCTTGTTGGGCCCGCCCCTTTCACGGTTATCGCTTCTCGGCCTTTTGGCTAAGATCAAGTGTAGTATCTGTTCTTATCAGTTTAATATCTGATACGTCCCCTATCTGGGGACCATATATTAAATGGATTTTTGAGAACGGGGGCCGATTTCGAAGCTTGCTTCCGTCGCCCTATGCATTGACCCGATATGGCAGTATCTTCGGGTACAGTGCACCACCCCCTTACAGGGTTAAAAAGAAAGATTCCTACTTTCATTGCTACCTGCTTGCTGGCTAGCCAGCTAGCCAGCCCTGTGGGCCTTGCTGCTGCTGCAGCCAAAAAACAAAAGGTGGTGCTGCTGCTGCTTCTGCTGCTTCTGCTTCTGCTTGTGTCTGGCCCCTGTTGGAGCGTCCAGGCACAGGACTTCTGCTGCTGCTGACTAAATGGCCTCCTTAATTGGATCATTTGAGTAGCCAGCACACCTGTGCAGGTAGGGCATGACATGATAGGCAGCTGCCTTGATAGCGGGTGGGTGCTGAATGTTCCTAATTGACAAAATAAGATTAATGCTTATGAAGAAATATAAAATCTCATCCCTTCCCCAATATCGCGCCACACCCCTACCCCTTAATTCCCTGGTTGAACGTGATGGACATATGTCTTTTTTCAACCGTACTAACTATGTAACTATGTAACATAACATGGGGGGGGGGGGGGGGGGGTCTCCTTGCTGTTCACACAGGTGTGTCATTGCTGTACATTGACCATGCATTGCTTCTGTGGTATTGCAAAGGCAAAGACAAATGCTTCCAGCCATCCATTGCACTAATGGATTGGTCATCAGCTGGCTGTCTATGTCCCGCATCAATATAGACCAAAGTACAGAGGGTTAGGCTATGCTATTGTGCACCTACCTGATGCATCAGAAGGTGCGAGGCCCTTGCTAAATTCTGTGCACAGACTTTGAGATCTATGCTTTAGACTGTATCTAAACCTGCTCCAACATGGACTGACATTCTGGCCTACTTTCAGCCGATGCGACTTGTCTGTCGCTGAACAGTCGCTTTTTATGTATTCAGCACCTATGTATAATGTTGTAAAAATGCTCTAGAAGCTAAAGTCGCAGAAATGTCACACATATTTGGCCTGCAACTTTCTGTGCGACAAATTCAGACAGGAAAAATCAGTATAAATCCTTAGAAAATTATCCCCCAGTGTCTCCATCTGCTGGCGGTATTGAATAAGCATTGCTGCACTGATGGGGTATGCATTAGACGAAAAAAAAGAAGAAAAAGAAGAATAATACGCCCAGAAAAGAGGCGAAAAGGAGAAAAACGTAAAAAAACGTGAAAAAAAAGTAAGAGGAAGAGAAGGGAAAAAAAGGTGGAAATGGGTTTAAAAGTGATTTCGGCGGAGAAATATATATATATATATATATATATATATATATATATATATATATATGCGCACACACACACATAGATATAAACGTATTCTCCGTTGAGATATTGCAGCCGCTGCTGTGTCCAGGCCCAGGAGCCTTAGCACTGTGCTGTGATGTCACTCAATACCACTGACATCACTAGGTGTAAACAACATCTCTCCTTTGCTGTGTATGTGACTATGGAGCTGTTTGGTGATGTCGTCTATTACGGCCTTCATAGAAGCAACAGGAGATTGTTGCATCCATCTTGAACCCTCAGAACTACAGTGCTATGATGTCACTCACTTCCACAGGCCTTGCAGAGTGTAAACAACAACAACCCAGCTTTGTTGTGTATGTAACCAAAGGGATTTGTGATGTCACCTAGAACCTTCACAGCAGCGACAGCTTTATGAGGAGCATCAGCACTGCTCTGCCTGAGCAGAACCATCACCGCCATAGGTTGTCAAATAACCCGGATTTAACCCACACAGGTAAGTCCAATGGGGTGCAGGCATGTCCTCTATGCTTACAGCTTCCCGTGGGTGTTGGTTTGATACCGTTTGGGGACAGCCAAGGAGGCATCTGCAGGCAACAAAGGTAGGTGTGTGCTTGTGTGTGTGTTTCCTATGCAGATCCTAAGCCCAGTGTCACATGCAAGTAGGAGGAGTAAGAAGGGTTCCTGGCAAATCCGGGTTATGGATTGCATTTAAAAAGGCCCCGTGGGAGTGCAATGGGCCCCTGTCTTGCTGCTTAGCAATAATGGTATGGGTTTAGGTTCTGCTGTGTGTACTGGTGGTTGACTGCCCCCCAGCCCAGAGTGTGCATGGAAAATTGTCTGGCAGCCTCCCTGACAGCAAGCAGTGATAGTGCCCATGAAGGGGACCTTGTTGGGCCCGCCCCTTTCACGGTTATCGCTTCTCGGCCTTTTGGCTAAGATCAAGTGTAGTATCTGTTCTTATCAGTTTAATATCTGATACGTCCCCTATCTGGGGACCATATATTAAATGGATTTTTGAGAACGGGGGCCGATTTCGAAGCTTGCTTCCGTCGCCCTATGCATTGACCCGATATGGCAGTATCTTCGGGTACAGTGCACCACCCCCTTACAGGGTTAAAAAGAAAGATTCCTACTTTCATTGCTACCTGCTTGCTGGCTAGCCAGCTAGCCAGCCCTGTGGGCCTTGCTGCTGCTGCAGCCAAAAAACAAAAGGTGGTGCTGCTGCTGCTTCTGCTGCTTCTGCTTCTGCTTGTGTCTGGCCCCTGTTGGAGCGTCCAGGCACAGGACTTCTGCTGCTGCTGACTAAATGGCCTCCTTAATTGGATCATTTGAGTAGCCAGCACACCTGTGCAGGTAGGGCATGACATGATAGGCAGCTGCCTTGATAGCGGGTGGGTGCTGAATGTTCCTAATTGACAAAATAAGATTAATGCTTATGAAGAAATATAAAATCTCATCCCTTCCCCAATATCGCGCCACACCCCTACCCCTTAATTCCCTGGTTGAACGTGATGGACATATGTCTTTTTTCGACCGTACTAACTATGTAACTATGTAACATAACATGGGGGGGGGGGGGGGGGTCTCCTGGCTGTTCACACAGGTGTGTCATTGCTGTACATTGACCATGCATTGCTTCTGTGGTATTGCAAAGGCAAAGACAAATGCTTCCAGCCATCCATTGCACTAATGGATTGGTCATCAGCTGGCTGTCTATGTCCCGCATCAATATAGACCAAAGTACAGAGGGTTAGGCTATGCTATTGTGCACCTACCTGATGCATCAGAAGGTGCGAGGCCCTTGCTAAATTCTGTGCACAGACTTTGAGATCTATGCTTTAGACTGTATCTAAACCTGCTCCAACATGGACTGACATTCTGGCCTACTTTCAGCCGATGCGACTTGTCTGTCGCTGAACAGTCGCTTTTTATGTATTCAGCACCTATGTATAATGTTGTAAAAATGCTCTAGAAGCTAAAGTCGCAGAAATGTCACACATATTTGGCCTGCAACTTTCTGTGCGACAAATTCAGACAGGAAAAATCAGTATAAATCCTTAGAAAATTATCCCCCAGTGTCTCCATCTGCTGGCGGTATTGAATAAGCATTGCTGCACTGATGGGGTATGCATTAGACGAAAAAAAAAGAAGAAAAAGAAGAATAATACGCCCAGAAAAGAGGCGAAAAGGAGAAAAACGTAAAAAAACGTGAAAAAAAAGTAAGAGGAAGAGAAGGGAAAAAAAGGTGGAAATGGGTTTAAAAGTGATTTCGGCGGAGAAATATATATATATATATATATATATATATATATATATATATATATATATATATATGCGCACACACACACATAGATATAAACGTATTCTCCGTTGAGATATTGCAGCCGCTGCTGTGTCCAGGCCCAGGAGCCTTAGCACTGTGCTGTGATGTCACTCAATACCACTGACATCACTAGGTGTAAACAACATCTCTCCTTTGCTGTGTATGTGACTATGGAGCTGTTTGGTGATGTCGTCTATTACGGCCTTCATAGAAGCAACAGGAGATTGTTGCATCCATCTTGAACCCTCAGAACTACAGTGCTATGATGTCACTCACTTCCACAGGCCTTGCAGAGTGTAAACAACAACAACCCAGCTTTGTTGTGTATGTAACCAAAGGGATTTGTGATGTCACCTAGAACCTTCACAGCAGCGACAGCTTTATGAGGAGCATCAGCACTGCTCTGCCTGAGCAGAACCATCACCGCCATAGGTTGTCAAATAACCCGGATTTAACCCACACAGGTAAGTCCAATGGGGTGCAGGCATGTCCTCTATGCTTACAGCTTCCCGTGGGTGTTGGTTTGATACCGTTTGGGGACAGCCAAGGAGGCATCTGCAGGCAACAAAGGTAGGTGTGTGCTTGTGTGTGTGTTTCCTATGCAGATCCTAAGCCCAGTGTCACATGCAAGTAGGAGGAGTAAGAAGGGTTCCTGGCAAATCCGGGTTATGGATTGCATTTAAAAAGGCCCCGTGGGAGTGCAATGGGCCCCTGTCTTGCTGCTTAGCAATAATGGTATGGGTTTAGGTTCTGCTGTGTGTACTGGTGGTTGACTGCCCCCCAGCCCAGAGTGTGCATGGAAAATTGTCTGGCAGCCTCCCTGACAGCAAGCAGTGATAGTGCCCATGAAGGGGACCTTGTTGGGCCCGCCCCTTTCACGGTTATCGCTTCTCGGCCTTTTGGCTAAGATCAAGTGTAGTATCTGTTCTTATCAGTTTAATATCTGATACGTCCCCTATCTGGGGACCATATATTAAATGGATTTTTGAGAACGGGGGCCGATTTCGAAGCTTGCTTCCGTCGCCCTATGCATTGACCCGATATGGCAGTATCTTCGGGTACAGTGCACCACCCCCTTACAGGGTTAAAAAGAAAGATTCCTACTTTCATTGCTACCTGCTTGCTGGCTAGCCAGCTAGCCAGCCCTGTGGGCCTTGCTGCTGCAGCCAAAAAACAAAAGGTGGTGCTGCTGCTGCTGCTTCTGCTGCTTCTGCTTGTGTCTGGCCGCTGTTGGAGCGTCCAGGCACAGGACTTCTGCTGCTGCTGACTAAATGGCCTCCTTAATTGGATCATTTGAGTAGCCAGCACACCTGTGCAGGTAGGGCATGACATGATAGGCAGCTGCCTTGATAGCGGGTGGGTGCTGAATGTTCCTAATTGACAAAATAAGATTAATGCTTATGAAGAAATATAAAATCTCATCCCTTCCCCAATATCGCGCCACACCCCTACCCCTTAATTCCCTGGTTGAACTTGATGGACATATGTCTTTTTTCGACCGTACTAACTATGTAACTATGTAACATAACATGGGGGGGGGGGGGGGGTCTCCTGGCTGTTCACACAGGTGTGTCATTGCTGTACATTGACCATGCATTGCTTCTGTGGTATTGCAAAGGCAAAGACAAATGCTTCCAGCCATCCATTGCACTAATGGATTGGTCATCAGCTGGCTGTCTATGTCCCGCATCAATATAGACCAAAGTACAGAGGGTTAGGCTATGCTATTGTGCACCTACCTGATGCATCAGAAGGTGCGAGGCCCTTGCTAAATTCTGTGCACAGACTTTGAGATCTATACTTTAGACTGTATCTAAACCTGCTCCAACATGGACTGACATTCTGGCCTACTTTCAGCCGATGCGACTTGTCTGTCGCTGAACAGTCGCTTTTTATGTATTCAGCACCTATGTATAATGTTGTAAAAATGCTCTAGAAGCTAAAGTCGCAGAAATGTCACACATATTTGGCCTGCAACTTTCTGTGCGACAAATTCAGACAGGAAAAATCAGTATAAATCCTTAGAAAATTATCCCCCAGTGTCTCCATCTGCTGGCGGTATTGAATAAGCATTGCTGCACTGATGGGGTATGCATTAGACGAAAAAAAAGAAGAAAAAGAAGAATAATACGCCCAGAAAAGAGGCGAAAAGGAGAAAAACGTAAAAAAACGTGAAAAAAAAAGTAAGAGGAAGAGAAGGGAAAAAAAGGTGGAAATGGGTTTAAAAGTGATTTCGGCAGAGAAATATATATATATATATATATATATATATATATATATACGCGCACACACACACATATATATAAACGTATTCTCCGTTGAGATATTGCAGCCGCTGCTGTGTCCAGGCCCAGGAGCCTTAGCACTGTGCTGTGATGTCACTCAATACCACTGACATCACTAGGTGTAAACAACATCTCTCCTTTGCTGTGTATGTGACTATGGAGCTGTTTGGTGATGTCGTCTATTATGGCCTTCATAGAAGCAACAGGAGATTGTTGCATCCATCTAGAACCCTCAGAACTACAGTGCTATGATGTCACTCACTTCCACAGGCCTTGCAGAGTGTAAACAACAACAACCCAGCTTTGTTGTGTATGTAACCAAAGGGATTTGTGATGTCACCTAGAACCTTCACAGCAGCGACAGCTTTATGAGGAGCATCAGCACTGCTCTGCCTGAGCAGAACCATCACCGCCATAGGTTGTCAAATAACCCGGATTTAACCCACACAGGTAAGTCCAATGGGGTGCAGGCATGTCCTCTATGCTTACAGCTTCCCGTGGGTGTTGGTTTGATACCGTTTGGGGACAGCCAAGGAGGCATCTGCAGGCAACAAAGGTAGGTGTGTGCTTGTGTGTGTGTTTCCTATGCAGATCCTAAGCCCAGTGTCACATGCAAGTAGGAGGAGTAAGAAGGGTTCCTGGCAAATCCGGGTTATGGATTGCATTTAAAAAGGCCCCGTGGGAGTGCAATGGGCCCCTGTCTTGCTGCTTAGCAATAATGGTATGGGTTTAGGTTCTGCTGTGTGTACTGGTGGTTGACTGCCCCCCAGCCCAGAGTGTGCATGGAAAATTGTCTGGCAGCCTCCCTGACAGCAAGCAGTGATAGTGCCCATGAAGGGGACCTTGTTGGGCCCGCCCCTTTCACGGTTATCGCTTCTCGGCCTTTTGGCTAAGATCAAGTGTAGTATCTGTTCTTATCAGTTTTCATGCCGGTGGACAGTAACGCCGGTATGGGGCTGGTGGGGATGGGTGCTGCATGGAGGATGCAGGTGTACCAGGGCTTTCCGGGGCTGGTTCTGAGGAATCAGCTCGACGGCTGCCCTGATGTGACCTGTTCCCTCCGGGTCTCGCCATGAGGCTGAGAGGGTCTAGAGCCGAGGTACTTTTGTGCCTCGGGGAGTGGTGACCCCGAGGTGCCGAAACTCACTGGGAGGATAGACTCACTGAGTTGAAGCACGGGCACCATAATCTCTTCACCTTGTGGCACTCACCTCTTGATTCCCGGCCTTCTGGCTAGGATCAGAGAAATTTTTATAGATCCGGCCGGATGTCCGGGCAGTATATCTGCACACATTCACTTATTTATTTCTTTTTTGTCTCACTGTGTCACTTTTTGCGTGTTGTGTGTTCACAGGATTGGTCAGGGTGCGGTAGCCCTTCTGGGTGTCCCTCCTGGCGGTCTAGGGGAGGTGTGTGTGGCCATTAGGTTCCGCACCTCCCTGCAAACACCCCGGGTACTCCTGCTTTGGCAGGGTACCTACCGTAATCGGCTCTGCGGGCAGATACCTTGGCTAACGCCAAGGGGGATGCCGGGAGCATTTGTGGTCCCCTAGTAGCTTCGGCGAAAAGGGACATCGAACCTGGAACCTCGCAGGTACCTTTTGGTCCGGAGGCGAAGGGTAAGGTTTGTTGGGGGGCCTCTCTCCTATCGGAGAAGGGCTTGCGATAGACCGCATCCTTTGTGCACGTTTTTTTTGTGTAACACGTTTGCACTTTTTCTTGCACTTTGGGTGAATCGAAAGCACGTTCCTCGGCTTTAGATAAAAAAAAAAAAAAAAAAAAAAAAAATCTGTTCTTATCAGTTTAATATCTGATACGTCCCCTATCTGGGGACCATATATTAAATGGATTTTTGAGAACGGGGGCCGATTTCGAAGCTTGCTTCCGTCGCCCTATGCATTGACCCGATATGGCAGTATCTTCGGGTACAGTGCACCACCCCCTTACAGGGTTAAAAAGAAAGATTCCTACTTTCATTGCTACCTGCTTGCTGGCTAGCCAGCTAGCCAGCCCTGTGGGCCTTGCTGCTGCTGCAGCCAAAAAACAAAAGGTGGTGCTGCTGCTGCTTCTGCTGCTTCTGCTTCTGCTTGTGTCTGGCCCCTGTTGGAGCGTCCAGGCACAGGACTTCTGCTGCTGCTGACTAAATGGCCTCCTTAATTGGATCATTTGAGTAGCCAGCACACCTGTGCAGGTAGGGCATGACATGATAGGCAGCTGCCTTGATAGCGGGTGGGTGCTGAATGTTCCTAATTGACAAAATAAGATTAATGCTTATGAAGAAATATAAAATCTCATCCCTTCCCCAATATCGCGCCACACCCCTACCCCTTAATTCCCTGGTTGAACGTGATGGACATATGTCTTTTTTCGACCGTACTAACTATGTAACTATGTAACATAACATGGGGGGGGGGGGGGGGGGTCTCCTGGCTGTTCACACAGGTGTGTCATTGCTGTACATTGACCATGCATTGCTTCTGTGGTATTGCAAAGGCAAAGACAAATGCTTCCAGCCATCCATTGCACTAATGGATTGGTCATCAGCTGGCTGTCTATGTCCCGCATCAATATAGACCAAAGTACAGAGGGTTAGGCTATGCTATTGTGCACCTACCTGATGCATCAGAAGGTGCGAGGCCCTTGCTAAATTCTGTGCACAGACTTTGAGATCTATGCTTTAGACTGTATCTAAACCTGCTCCAACATGGACTGACATTCTGGCCTACTTTCAGCCGATGCGACTTGTCTGTCGCTGAACAGTCGCTTTTTATGTATTCAGCACCTATGTATAATGTTGTAAAAATGCTCTAGAAGCTAAAGTCGCAGAAATGTCACACATATTTGGCCTGCAACTTTCTGTGCGACAAATTCAGACAGGAAAAATCAGTATAAATCCTTAGAAAATTATCCCCCAGTGTCTCCATCTGCTGGCGGTATTGAATAAGCATTGCTGCACTGATGGGGTATGCATTAGACGAAAAAAAAGAAGAAAAAGAAGAATAATACGCCCAGAAAAGAGGCGAAAAGGAGAAAAACGTAAAAAAACGTGAAAAAAAAGTAAGAGGAAGAGAAGGGAAAAAAAGGTGGAAATGGGTTTAAAAGTGATTTCGGCGGAGAAATATATATATATATATATATATATATATATATATATATATATATATACGCGCACACACACACATATATATAAACGTATTCTCCGTTGAGATATTGCAGCCGCTGCTGTGTCCAGGCCCAGGAGCCTTAGCACTGTGCTGTGATGTCACTCAATACCACTGACATCACTAGGTGTAAACAACATCTCTCCTTTGCTGTGTATGTGACTATGGAGCTGTTTGGTGATGTCGTCTATTATGGCCTTCATAGAAGCAACAGGAGATTGTTGCATCCATCTAGAACCCTCAGAACTACAGTGCTATGATGTCACTCACTTCCACAGGCCTTGCAGAGTGTAAACAACAACAACCCAGCTTTGTTGTGTATGTAACCATAGGGATTTGTGATGTCACCTAGAACCTTCACAGCAGCGACAGCTTTATGAGGAGCATCAGCACTGCTCTGCCTGAGCAGAACCATCACCGCCATAGGTTGTCAAATAACCCGGATTTAACCCACACAGGTAAGTCCAATGGGGTGCAGGCATGTCCTCTATGCTTACAGCTTCCCGTGGGTGTTGGTTTGATACCGTTTGGGGACAGCCAAGGAGGCATCTGCAGGCAACAAAGGTAGGTGTGTGCTTGTGTGTGTGTTTCCTATGCAGATCCTAAGCCCAGTGTCACATGCAAGTAGGAGGAGTAAGAAGGGTTCCTGGCAAATCCGGGTTATGGATTGCATTTAAAAAGGCCCCGTGGGAGTGCAATGGGCCCCTGTCTTGCTGCTTAGCAATAATGGTATGGGTTTAGGTTCTGCTGTGTGTACTGGTGGTTGACTGCCCCCCAGCCCAGAGTGTGCATGGAAAATTGTCTGGCAGCCTCCCTGACAGCAAGCAGTGATAGTGCCCATGAAGGGGACCTTGTTGGGCCCGCCCCTTTCACGGTTATCGCTTCTCGGCCTTTTGGCTAAGATCAAGTGTAGTATCTGTTCTTATCAGTTTAATATCTGATACGTCCCCTATCTGGGGACCATATATTAAATGGATTTTTGAGAACGGGGGCCGATTTCGAAGCTTGCTTCCGTCGCCCTATGCATTGACCCGATATGGCAGTATCTTCGGGTACAGTGCACCACCCCCTTACAGGGTTAAAAAGAAAGATTCCTACTTTCATTGCTACCTGCTTGCTGGCTAGCCAGCTAGCCAGCCCTGTGGGCCTTGCTGCTGCAGCCAAAAAACAAAAGGTGGTGCTGCTGCTGCTGCTTCTGCTGCTTCTGCTTGTGTCTGGCCGCTGTTGGAGCGTCCAGGCACAGGACTTCTGCTGCTGCTGACTAAATGGCCTCCTTAATTGGATCATTTGAGTAGCCAGCACACCTGTGCAGGTAGGGCATGACATGATAGGCAGCTGCCTTGATAGCGGGTGGGTGCTGAATGTTCCTAATTGACAAAATAAGATTAATGCTTATGAAGAAATATAAAATCTCATCCCTTCCCCAATATCGCGCCACACCCCTACCCCTTAATTCCCTGGTTGAACTTGATGGACATATGTCTTTTTTCGACCGTACTAACTATGTAACTATGTAACATAACATGGGGGGGGGGGGGTCTCCTGGCTGTTCACACAGGTGTGTCATTGCTGTACATTGACCATGCATTGCTTCTGTGGTATTGCAAAGGCAAAGACAAATGCTTCCAGCCATCCATTGCACTAATGGATTGGTCATCAGCTGGCTGTCTATGTCCCGCATCAATATAGACCAAAGTACAGAGGGTTAGGCTATGCTATTGTGCACCTACCTGATGCATCAGAAGGTGCGAGGCCCTTGCTAAATTCTGTGCACAGACTTTGAGATCTATACTTTAGACTGTATCTAAACCTGCTCCAACATGGACTGACATTCTGGCCTACTTTCAGCCGATGCGACTTGTCTGTCGCTGAACAGTCGCTTTTTATGTATTCAGCACCTATGTATAATGTTGTAAAAATGCTCTAGAAGCTAAAGTCGCAGAAATGTCACACATATTTGGCCTGCAACTTTCTGTGCGACAAATTCAGACAGGAAAAATCAGTATAAATCCTTAGAAAATTATCCCCCAGTGTCTCCATCTGCTGGCGGTATTGAATAAGCATTGCTGCACTGATGGGGTATGCATTAGACGAAAAAAAAGAAGAAAAAGAAGAATAATACGCCCAGAAAAGAGGCGAAAAGGAGAAAAACGTAAAAAAACGTGAAAAAAAAGTAAGAGGAAGAGAAGGGAAAAAAAGGTGGAAATGGGTTTAAAAGTGATTTCGGCGGAGAAATATATATATATATATATATATATATATATATATATATATATATACGCGCACACACACACATATATATAAACGTATTCTCCGTTGAGATATTGCAGCCGCTGCTGTGTCCAGGCCCAGGAGCCTTAGCACTGTGCTGTGATGTCACTCAATACCACTGACATCACTAGGTGTAAACAACATCTCTCCTTTGCTGTGTATGTGACTATGGAGCTGTTTGGTGATGTCGTCTATTATGGCCTTCATAGAAGCAACAGGAGATTGTTGCATCCATCTAGAACCCTCAGAACTACAGTGCTATGATGTCACTCACTTCCACAGGCCTTGCAGAGTGTAAACAACAACAACCCAGCTTTGTTGTGTATGTAACCATAGGGATTTGTGATGTCACCTAGAACCTTCACAGCAGCGACAGCTTTATGAGGAGCATCAGCACTGCTCTGCCTGAGCAGAACCATCACCGCCATAGGTTGTCAAATAACCCGGATTTAACCCACACAGGTAAGTCCAATGGGGTGCAGGCATGTCCTCTATGCTTACAGCTTCCCGTGGGTGTTGGTTTGATACCGTTTGGGGACAGCCAAGGAGGCATCTGCAGGCAACAAAGGTAGGTGTGTGCTTGTGTGTGTGTTTCCTATGCAGATCCTAAGCCCAGTGTCACATGCAAGTAGGAGGAGTAAGAAGGGTTCCTGGCAAATCCGGGTTATGGATTGCATTTAAAAAGGCCCCGTGGGAGTGCAATGGGCCCCTGTCTTGCTGCTTAGCAATAATGGTATGGGTTTAGGTTCTGCTGTGTGTACTGGTGGTTGACTGCCCCCCAGCCCAGAGTGTGCATGGAAAATTGTCTGGCAGCCTCCCTGACAGCAAGCAGTGATAGTGCCCATGAAGGGGACCTTGTTGGGCCCGCCCCTTTCACGGTTATCGCTTCTCGGCCTTTTGGCTAAGATCAAGTGTAGTATCTGTTCTTATCAGTTTAATATCTGATACGTCCCCTATCTGGGGACCATATATTAAATGGATTTTTGAGAACGGGGGCCGATTTCGAAGCTTGCTTCCGTCGCCCTATGCATTGACCCGATATGGCAGTATCTTCGGGTACAGTGCACCACCCCCTTACAGGGTTAAAAAGAAAGATTCCTACTTTCATTGCTACCTGCTTGCTGGCTAGCCAGCTAGCCAGCCCTGTGGGCCTTGCTGCTGCAGCCAAAAAACAAAAGGTGGTGCTGCTGCTGCTGCTTCTGCTGCTTCTGCTTGTGTCTGGCCGCTGTTGGAGCGTCCAGGCACAGGACTTCTGCTGCTGCTGACTAAATGGCCTCCTTAATTGGATCATTTGAGTAGCCAGCACACCTGTGCAGGTAGGGCATGACATGATAGGCAGCTGCCTTGATAGCGGGTGGGTGCTGAATGTTCCTAATTGACAAAATAAGATTAATGCTTATGAAGAAATATAAAATCTCATCCCTTCCCCAATATCGCGCCACACCCCTACCCCTTAATTCCCTGGTTGAACTTGATGGACATATGTCTTTTTTCGACCGTACTAACTATGTAACTATGTAACATAACATGGGGGGGGGGGGGGGGGTCTCCTGGCTGTTCACACAGGTGTGTCATTGCTGTACATTGACCATGCATTGCTTCTGTGGTATTGCAAAGGCAAAGACAAATGCTTCCAGCCATCCATTGCACTAATGGATTGGTCATCAGCTGGCTGTCTATGTCCCGCATCAATATAGACCAAAGTACAGAGGGTTAGGCTATGCTATTGTGCACCTACCTGATGCATCAGAAGGTGCGAGGCCCTTGCTAAATTCTGTGCACAGACTTTGAGATCTATACTTTAGACTGTATCTAAACCTGCTCCAACATGGACTGACATTCTGGCCTACTTTCAGCCGATGCGACTTGTCTGTCGCTGAACAGTCGCTTTTTATGTATTCAGCACCTATGTATAATGTTGTAAAAATGCTCTAGAAGCTAAAGTCGCAGAAATGTCACACATATTTGGCCTGCAACTTTCTGTGCGACAAATTCAGACAGGAAAAATCAGTATAAATCCTTAGAAAATTATCCCCCAGTGTCTCCATCTGCTGGCGGTATTGAATAAGCATTGCTGCACTGATGGGGTATGCATTAGACGAAAAAAAAGAAGAAAAAGAAGAATAATACGCCCAGAAAAGAGGCGAAAAGGAGAAAAACGTAAAAAAACGTGAAAAAAAAGTAAGAGGAAGAGAAGGGAAAAAAAGGTGGAAATGGGTTTAAAAGTGATTTCGGCGGAGAAATATATATATATATATATATATATATATATATATATATATATATACGCGCACACACACACATATATATAAACGTATTCTCCGTTGAGATATTGCAGCCGCTGCTGTGTCCAGGCCCAGGAGCCTTAGCACTGTGCTGTGATGTCACTCAATACCACTGACATCACTAGGTGTAAACAACATCTCTCCTTTGCTGTGTATGTGACTATGGAGCTGTTTGGTGATGTCGTCTATTATGGCCTTCATAGAAGCAACAGGAGATTGTTGCATCCATCTAGAACCCTCAGAACTACAGTGCTATGATGTCACTCACTTCCACAGGCCTTGCAGAGTGTAAACAACAACAACCCAGCTTTGTTGTGTATGTAACCATAGGGATTTGTGATGTCACCTAGAACCTTCACAGCAGCGACAGCTTTATGAGGAGCATCAGCACTGCTCTGCCTGAGCAGAACCATCACCGCCATAGGTTGTCAAATAACCCGGATTTAACCCACACAGGTAAGTCCAATGGGGTGCAGGCATGTCCTCTATGCTTACAGCTTCCCGTGGGTGTTGGTTTGATACCGTTTGGGGACAGCCAAGGAGGCATCTGCAGGCAACAAAGGTAGGTGTGTGCTTGTGTGTGTGTTTCCTATGCAGATCCTAAGCCCAGTGTCACATGCAAGTAGGAGGAGTAAGAAGGGTTCCTGGCAAATCCGGGTTATGGATTGCATTTAAAAAGGCCCCGTGGGAGTGCAATGGGCCCCTGTCTTGCTGCTTAGCAATAATGGTATGGGTTTAGGTTCTGCTGTGTGTACTGGTGGTTGACTGCCCCCCAGCCCAGAGTGTGCATGGAAAATTGTCTGGCAGCCTCCCTGACAGCAAGCAGTGATAGTGCCCATGAAGGGGACCTTGTTGGGCCCGCCCCTTTCACGGTTATCGCTTCTCGGCCTTTTGGCTAAGATCAAGTGTAGTATCTGTACTTACCTGGCAGGGGAGATACCATGATCGCTACGGTCTGAAGAACTCCAAGCATTGTGGTAGAGATTTTGCGTAGTACGATTGCAGTACTTTTCGTTCTTATTAGAACCGCATTTCTCTAGAGCATACCACCTGAAGATCGTCTCCTGCCTGCCTCGGAACATCTGAAGAAGGAGAAGATCTTGAAGACTGCAGCTCCGGAAGAAGCCGACGAAGAACCTGGAAGAAGGGAATCGGCGGTGAATTCCGGAACAGCGGCGAAGAGGAAGGCGGCGCAGAATCTTTTCGAAGAAACTCGCTGCCTCTGGAGAAGGATTTGCATAGCTCCTCCCACCGGGACCGGATCTGCATAGCTCCTCCCACCCGGGAAAGAAGACTTTGCGAAGCCTCTCTCCACAAGCAAGCAAGGAAGCGGAAAAGAGCCTGCTGGAAGAAGCCATGGCCTCAACCAGCAAGTCCACCCAGGAGGCTGCAGGGCAAGGCCTGGAGGTCCAGCCCCAACCACAGCAAGCTTCAACCTCCACCACGGCAAGGCAGAAGGGCGGCAGAATTCCTGACCTGGAAGCTCCAACCCTGGAGCCCTGGATGAGGCAGACTGTTGCCTTGAAGCTCAAGCCCGTGGACGGAAGGGTGCCGGACATGTCCCACGACGTGTTCTGCAAGAAGATGCTGGCGGATCAAGGCTTCCCCACGGCTGACACCCTGGGAATAGCAACCTTCTTTTCGGGAATCTTCTACATCACCTTTGCCACCATTGGGACCTGTAGAAGATACTGGGAGGTGGTGAAAGCGGCGAGTCCCGAATCCCCTTTCTCTCGCTTTGTGGGCAACTGCCTTATTCAAAGAGAGGAGAGGCGGGTGACGGTCTCAATGCGGAACCCACACACCCCAGGCACGGACATCTCGACCTTCCTGAAGCGCTTCTGCACCGTGGTGAGGGAGCCCACCCGCATCCTGAACTCACTCGGATACTGGACCTGCAAGTGGTCTGTGGTCGTCAGACTCAACAAGAACCCTGCTTCTCCAGACGGACTACAGCACCTGCCAACGACATTTTCCTTGGGCAACTCCACAGGACTTATCTTCTACCCGGACATGCCGCAGACCTGCAGGAGATGTGGGTGGCAAGATGGGCCACGAGGGCAAGGACTGTACGGAGGATGCCTGCAGGTATTGCCGTGTGACAGGTCACACGACCAAGGACTGCCCCAAGAGCAAGACCTGCAACCTCTGCGGACTGGCAGCCCACAGCTACAAGGACTGCCCCCAGAGGGAGAGAACATGGGCATCTGTGGCAGCGAGAGCACCGAAGCCAGCCCCAGCTCCGGAGCCAACACCACGGATGGCCAAGCCGACCAAGGAGGGTAAGAAGGCGAAAGCCACCACCCCTGCCCCGTCCCGCCCCTCCCCTGCCCCTCCAGTCCCATCCCCTGCCCCTCCCGCCCTCTCTCCTGCCCCATCCCGCCCCACCCCTGCCCCATCCCGTCCCACCCCTGCCCCATCCCGTCCCACCCCTGCCCCATCCCGTCCCACCCCTGCCCCTCCTACCCCATCCCGTCCCACCCCTGCCCCTCCTGCCCCATCCCGCCCCACCCCTGCCCCCCGTACCCCACCCCGGCCCACCCCTGCCCCCCGTACCCCACCCCGGCCCACCCCTGCCCCGTCCTCCCCTGCCCGGCCCACCCCTGCCCCGTCCTCCCCTGCCCGGGCACTCTCTCCTGCCCCCCGACCCACCCAGCCTCCTTTCTCTCCTGGCCCAGCAGCACCTAACCCCCCTCCAGCTGCTGGTGCCCGCCCTTCGGAGGACTTTCCTGTGCTTCCTCCCCCAGGTACCATACAGAGGAAGAGGAAAGGAAGGGACAACGTATCAGAAGAGTCCCACAAAAGAAAGATAATCGAGACCTGCGAGACCCCTCAAGCTTCAGATGAGGAGGAGGAGATGGAGCAGGTCTGCGAGAGCCTTGAGGCTTCAGAAGGAGAGGAGGTGATGGAGCAGGCCCAAGTGGAGCAGGTCCAAGCAGAGCCAGTCCAAGCTCAATCTATGGAGGAGCTGCTGCAGGACCCAGAGGTTAAGAAAATCCTGGACACTCCGTCCAACACGGTCTACGACGAGTTCTTGGAAGGGCGCTACGAGAAGCCACAGGAGCCGACAGGCGCTAGAGAAGAGGACCCGTCCGACCAGACTGGTAACTAGTATCAGAACTAACCTCTCTTTTTATTCCCATGGCTGATCTCAACATCTTCTGCATTAATGTGAGGAGTATTAGAGCTTGGTTCAGATTTCAGACTGTTCTTACGTTCTTAGATTCCCAGAGGTGTGATGTTTACATGTTGCAGGAATGTGCTTTGTCTGCTTCTAGGTCTTACAACCATCTGGCCAGGCAGTGGCCTCACGGCCCTTCCTACTGGTCTGGTGGGGGCGACAATAGGTCTGCGGGGGTGGCCATCCTGATCAGGGGAGGTAACTTTGCACTTGATTCCGTCCGGGAGCTCGTCTGTGGCAGACTTCTTGTCGCAGACGGTTCCTGGGCGGGTGAGCCCGTGCGGCTCATCAACGTGTATGCCTCCCCTGAGAGGGATGTCCGACTGGAGGTTCTCCAGGCCCTGCGGGCTGAACTCGCCACCACTAGAGCAGTAGTGTTGGGTGGTGACTTCAACTGCCCCATTGAGGTGGACGGGCGCAGTTCTGGCACATCCGCCAACCTGGACGTGACGTCTAAACTGCTGATTGAGATGGTGACGGAGGCATCCTTGCAGGACGTTGTCGGGTCCATCGGGAACGGCTCCGTAAACTATACGTGGAGCCGCCCCGATGGCTCGCTCCGTTCTCGGATAGACTTCATCTTCACTTCGAGAGCAGTCAGAAAGGTGTCGTACTCTATGGTCCCCTGCTTCTTCTCTGACCACAGGGCCATTCGATTCCGGGGGACTCTGGGCCATGGATTCCCACCTGGCCCAGGCTCCTGGAAGTTGAATTGTGCCCTGTTGGAGCAGAGGGAGGTCATGGAGGAACTTAGGGATGCGTACCTTGTATGGCGAAATGACAAATGTCTGTTCAAGTGCATCAGCGACTGGTGGGAATATGTTAAAGTCGAATTCCGTTGTTTCTTTCAGGCAAAAGGCAGACAACAGGCGTGTGCGAAGAAGTGGGACTTGAGGAAACTGCAGCGCGAGCTGCGGTCCCTGCAGGACCTGCTCCAGTGTGGCTGGGACGTCAGGGAGGAGCTGGAGGAGACCAAAAAGAGCTTGAAAAGGCACTTTGAGGAGGAATCCAAGCGAATCGTCTTTCGTTCCAAGGTGGAGAACCTGGAGAAGGGTGAGAAATGTAACTCTTTCTTTTTCAGGAAGCTCCATGCCGGCCACACGCCCCTGACTGAGCTACGAGATGAGACCGGACACATGAGGAGCGGCAAGGAGGAAGTGATGGGGGTCGTCCACGACTTCTACAGCAACCTCTACGCCCCCAAGTCATCCGACCCCGAAGCCGCCGAGAGGTTCCTGTCAGGTGTCACTAACGTTGTTGATCCCGCAGGTGCGGCGGCTATGGACGATCCCTTGACGGTGGGGGAGCTGCTCTCTGCCGCTAAATCCTTTAAGCCCGGCAGGACCCCGGGCAGTGACGGTCTCCCGGCCGAGCTCTACGTAGCGCTGGGTGACCTGACCTGTCCGGACCTGTTGGAGGTGTACGAGGAGATGGTGGTGGGGGGCAGAATGCCTCCGTCGTTGAGGGAAGGGATGATCACGATCTTGTATAAGCGGAAGGGGGAGAGATGTGACCTGAAAAACTGGCGTCCCATCTCTCTCCTGAACGTGGACTACAAGATCCTCGCCAAGGTGCTGGCCAACAGGCTGAAACCTGTCATGGGGCAGATCGTCCATCCGGACCAGACCTGCAGCATTCCTGGCCGCAGGATTGCCGACAGCCTTGCCCTTGTGAGAGACACGGTCCATTACATCCAGGACCGCGGGGGCCGCGCCGCCCTGGTCAGCTTAGATCAGGAGAAGGCGTTCGACCGTGTCTCCCACGCATTCATGGACAGGGTTTTGCGCAGGCTGGGTCTGGGGAAGATGTTTTGCTCTTTTGTTAACGTTATGTATTTTGACATTTACAGCACGGTGTTGGTGAACGGCTGGAAGACTGACCCCTTTTCCATTCTTTCAGGGGTTAGACAAGGCTGCCCTCTTTCACCTCTCCTTTTTGTTTGTGTTATAGAGCTCTTCGCTGAGACTATCCGGCAGAGTGGAGAGATCAGAGGGATCACCGCACCAGGACCAGATCGCCACGAGGTCAAGTGCTCGCTCTACATGGACGACGTGACCGTCTTCTGCGCTGACCAGCGTTCGGTGACTGCACTCGTCCAGACCTGCGAGGACTTCGGCAGAGCTTCGGGGGCAAAAGTCAACTGCGGGAAGTCGGAGGCCATGCTCTTCGGGGAGTGGCACCTGGCTTCTTCCGCCCCCTTCCCCTTTACTATTAAGCCGGACTTCATTCAAATTCTTGGAGTCTGGTTCGGGAAGGAAGGAGCGGCCCTTAAGTCTTGGCAAGACCGACTAGGAAGGATAAACTCAAAGATCGGACTGTGGAGCTCCAGAAAGCTCACGATGGAAGGCAAGGCACTTGTCCTGCGGAGTGAAGTTTTGCCTGTGCTCCAATATACCGCACAGGCCTGGCCTCCCCATACCACCGTTTGCAAGGCCATCACCCGGACAGTATTTGGCTTCGTCTGGGGCAAAATGGACAGAGTCAAGAGGACCGTGATGTACAAGGAACCCCGCAAGGGTGGGAAGGGAATACCCGACATCCCCGCTCTGCTGAGGGCCTCCTTTGCATGTGTCACGGTGCAGCGGACTCTTGTAGAAAAGACTGGCTCAGCGGGCAGGTCCATGTCTCGCTTGCTTCTCATGCCCCTCTGGAGACAGCTGGGCTGGGACAAGTGGGACAGCTCCATCCCTTACAACTGGAACACTCCCTGGTTCTATGGGGATGTTGTCCGGTTTGTGAGGGAGCACCAGCTGGAAGGACTGAAACCAGACCTATGGAAGCCAAAGACAATCCACAAGCTCATCCGAGCTAAGGACTCGACCGAGCTGGTTCCGGGACTCCCCGCAGCCACTGCAGAGACAGTTTGGAACAATGTGGCCTCAAAGCGGCTTACCAATGGACACAAGGACTTGTCGTGGATGGCCGTCATGGGAGGTCTCTCTCTCAGGTCATTCATGCATGCCCGCAACCTGTGCAAGACCCGGTACTGCCCCCGTTGCCCCTACGTGGAGGAAACATCTTTCCACGTGTTTTGGCAGTGCCCCTTTGCACAGGGTCTGTTGGACGCCCTAGAACAGGAACTCAGAGACTCAGTGCCCAGGAGCTGCCTATCGTACCATTCGGTGCTTTACGGCCTGTTCCCTGGGACCCACGACGTGGAGGCCATCCAGGAGGCCTGGCGCCTTATGAACTGTTTTAAGGACGCAGTGTGGCTCTCCAGGAACCGCCTCGTGATCAACAGGGAAAACATGTCCGTCCGGGACTGCCGCAGGTTCATCAAGAACCTGCTTAGAGACTATTCCATCTTGGACAGCTCGGCCGTTGATGAGGAAGAAGAGGAGTGAAGACCCCTCTCCTTCTCCCATGTCTCCCTGAAGATACAGCCCAACAGTTTGGCCCTGTGATCCGCCCCCTCCCTACCCCCACATAGTCGCCCACACCCCTACCCCGATCACAGATTGTATTATTTGGTTTTTGTTTGATCTCTTGTGCTTTTCTATTGCAGGATTGAGCTGAATGTTAGAGTAGCATGGTGTGCGATGTATAGCTTAGGGAACCTTTGCTGTGTATTGTACTATCATGCTTTGTGTGACTGTAATTTATTGTACGACTTGTAATGACTGAACGGAAAATAAAGCTCTTTCAATCAAAAAAATCTGTTCTTATCAGTTTAATATCTGATACGTCCCCTATCTGGGGACCATATATTAAATGGATTTTTGAGAACGGGGGCCGATTTCGAAGCTTGCTTCCGTCGCCCTATGCATTGACCCGATATGGCAGTATCTTCGGGTACAGTGCACCACCCCCTTACAGGGTTAAAAAGAAAGATTCCTACTTTCATTGCTACCTGCTTGCTGGCTAGCCAGCTAGCCAGCCCTGTGGGCCTTGCTGCTGCTGCAGCCAAAAAACAAAAGGTGGTGCTGCTGCTGCTTCTGCTGCTTCTGCTTCTGCTTGTGTCTGGCCCCTGTTGGAGCGTCCAGGCACAGGACTTCTGCTGCTGCTGACTAAATGGCCTCCTTAATTGGATCATTTGAGTAGCCAGCACACCTGTGCAGGTAGGGCATGACATGATAGGCAGCTGCCTTGATAGCGGGTGGGTGCTGAATGTTCCTAATTGACAAAATAAGATTAATGCTTATGAAGAAATATAAAATCTCATCCCTTCCCCAATATCGCGCCACACCCCTACCCCTTAATTCCCTGGTTGAACGTGATGGACATATGTCTTTTTTCGACCGTACTAACTATGTAACTATGTAACATAACATGGGGGGGGGGGTCTCCTGGCTGTTCACACAGGTGTGTCATTGCTGTACATTGACCATGCATTGCTTCTGTGGTATTGCAAAGGCAAAGACAAATGCTTCCAGCCATCCATTGCACTAATGGATTGGTCATCAGCTGGCTGTCTATGTCCCGCATCAATATAGACCAAAGTACAGAGGGTTAGGCTATGCTATTGTGCACCTACCTGATGCATCAGAAGGTGCGAGGCCCTTGCTAAATTCTGTGCACAGACTTTGAGATCTATGCTTTAGACTGTATCTAAACCTGCTCCAACATGGACTGACATTCTGGCCTACTTTCAGCCGATGCGACTTGTCTGTCGCTGAACAGTCGCTTTTTATGTATTCAGCACCTATGTATAATGTTGTAAAAATGCTCTAGAAGCTAAAGTCGCAGAAATGTCACACATATTTGGCCTGCAACTTTCTGTGCGACAAATTCAGACAGGAAAAATCAGTATAAATCCTTAGAAAATTATCCCCCAGTGTCTCCATCTGCTGGCGGTATTGAATAAGCATTGCTGCACTGATGGGGTATGCATTAGACGAAAAAAAAGAAGAAAAAGAAGAATAATACGCCCAGAAAAGAGGCGAAAAGGAGAAAAACGTAAAAAAACGTGAAAAAAAAGTAAGAGGAAGAGAAGGGAAAAAAAGGTGGAAATGGGTTTAAAAGTGATTTCGGCGGAGAAATATATATATATATATATATATATATATATATATATATATATATATTTATAAATATATATGCGCACACACACACATAGATATAAACGTATTCTCCGTTGAGATATTGCAGCCGCTGCTGTGTCCAGGCCCAGGAGCCTTAGCACTGTGCTGTGATGTCACTCAATACCACTGACATCACTAGGTGTAAACAACATCTCTCCTTTGCTGTGTATGTGACTATGGAGCTGTTTGGTGATGTCGTCTATTACGGCCTTCATAGAAGCAACAGGAGATTGTTGCATCCATCTTGAACCCTCAGAACTACAGTGCTATGATGTCACTCACTTCCACAGGCCTTGCAGAGTGTAAACAACAACAACCCAGCTTTGTTGTGTATGTAACCAAAGGGATTTGTGATGTCACCTAGAACCTTCACAGCAGCGACAGCTTTATGAGGAGCATCAGCACTGCTCTGCCTGAGCAGAACCATCACCGCCATAGGTTGTCAAATAACCCGGATTTAACCCACACAGGTAAGTCCAATGGGGTGCAGGCATGTCCTCTATGCTTACAGCTTCCCGTGGGTGTTGGTTTGATACCGTTTGGGGACAGCCAAGGAGGCATCTGCAGGCAACAAAGGTAGGTGTGTGCTTGTGTGTGTGTTTCCTATGCAGATCCTAAGCCCAGTGTCACATGCAAGTAGGAGGAGTAAGAAGGGTTCCTGGCAAATCCGGGTTATGGATTGCATTTAAAAAGGCCCCGTGGGAGTGCAATGGGCCCCTGTCTTGCTGCTTAGCAATAATGGTATGGGTTTAGGTTCTGCTGTGTGTACTGGTGGTTGACTGCCCCCCAGCCCAGAGTGTGCATGGAAAATTGTCTGGCAGCCTCCCTGACAGCAAGCAGTGATAGTGCCCATGAAGGGGACCTTGTTGGGCCCGCCCCTTTCACGGTTATCGCTTCTCGGCCTTTTGGCTAAGATCAAGTGTAGTATCTGTTCTTATCAGTTTTCATGCTGGTGGGGATGGGTGCTGCATGGAGGATGCAGGCGTACCGGGGCTTTCCGGGGCTGGTTCTGAGGAATCAGCTCGACGGCTGCCCCGATGTGACCTGTTCCCTCCGGGTCTCGCCATGAGGCTGAGAGGGTCTAGAGCCGAGGTACTTTTGTGCCTCGGGGAGTGGTGACCCCGAGGTGCCGAAACTCACTGGGAGAATAGACTCACTGAGTTGAAGCACGGGCACCATAATCTCTTCACCTTGTGGCACTCACCTCTTGATTCCCGGCCTTCTGGCTAGGATCAGAGAAATTTTTATAGATCCGGCCGGATGTCCGGGCAGTATATCTGCACACATTCACTTATTTATTTCTTTTTTGTCTCACTGTGTCACTTTTTGCGTGTTGTGTGTTCACAGGATTTGTCAGGATGCGGTAGCCCTTCTGGGTGTCCCTCCTGGCGGTCTAGGGGAGGTGTGTGTGGCCATTAGGTTCCGCACCTCCCTGCAAACACCCCGGGTACTCCTGCTTTGGCAGGGTACCTACCGTAATCGGCTCTGCGGGCAGATACCTTGGCCAACGCCAAGGGGGATGCCGGGAGCATTTGTGGTCCCCTAGTAGCTTCGGCGAAAAGGGACATCGAACCTGGAACCTCGCAGGTACCTTTTGGTCCGGAGGCGAAGGGTAAGGTTTGTTGGGGGGCCTCTCTCCTATCGGAGAAGGGCTTGCGATAGACCGCATCCTTTGTGCACGTTTTTTTTAGTGTAACACGTTTGCACTTTTTCTTGCACTTTGGGTGAATCGAAAGCACGTTCCTCGGCTTTAGATAAAAAAAAAAAAAAAAAAAAAAAAAAAAAAAAAAAAAATCTGTTCTTATCAGTTTAATATCTGATACGTCCCCTATCTGGGGACCATATATTAAATGGATTTTTGAGAACGGGGGCCGATTTCGAAGCTTGCTTCCGTCGCCCTATGCATTGACCCGATATGGCAGTATCTTCGGGTACAGTGCACCACCCCCTTACAGGGTTAAAAAGAAAGATTCCTACTTTCATTGCTACCTGCTTGCTGGCTAGCCAGCTAGCCAGCCCTGTGGGCCTTGCTGCTGCTGCAGCCAAAAAACAAAAGGTGGTGCTGCTGCTGCTTCTGCTGCTTCTGCTTCTGCTTGTGTCTGGCCCCTGTTGGAGCGTCCAGGCACAGGACTTCTGCTGCTGCTGACTAAATGGCCTCCTTAATTGGATCATTTGAGTAGCCAGCACACCTGTGCAGGTAGGGCATGACATGATAGGCAGCTGCCTTGATAGCGGGTGGGTGCTGAATGTTCCTAATTGACAAAATAAGATTAATGCTTATGAAGAAATATAAAATCTCATCCCTTCCCCAATATCGCGCCACACCCCTACCCCTTAATTCCCTGGTTGAACGTGATGGACATATGTCTTTTTTCGACCGTACTAACTATGTAACTATGTAACATAACATGGGGGGGGGGGGGGGGGGGGGGGTCTCCTGGCTGTTCACACAGGTGTGTCATTGCTGTACATTGACCATGCATTGCTTCTGTGGTATTGCAAAGGCAAAGACAAATGCTTCCAGCCATCCATTGCACTAATGGATTGGTCATCAGCTGGCTGTCTATGTCCCGCATCAATATAGACCAAAGTACAGAGGGTTAGGCTATGCTATTGTGCACCTACCTGATGCATCAGAAGGTGCGAGGCCCTTGCTAAATTCTGTGCACAGACTTTGAGATCTATGCTTTAGACTGTATCTAAACCTGCTCCAACATGGACTGACATTCTGGCCTACTTTCAGCCGATGCGACTTGTCTGTCGCTGAACAGTCGCTTTTTATGTATTCAGCACCTATGTATAATGTTGTAAAAATGCTCTAGAAGCTAAAGTCGCAGAAATGTCACACATATTTGGCCTGCAACTTTCTGTGCGACAAATTCAGACAGGAAAAATCAGTATAAATCCTTAGAAAATTATCCCCCAGTGTCTCCATCTGCTGGCGGTATTGAATAAGCATTGCTGCACTGATGGGGTATGCATTAGACGAAAAAAAAGAAGAAAAAGAAGAATAATACGCCCAGAAAAGAGGCGAAAAGGAGAAAAACGTAAAAAAACGTGAAAAAAAAGTAAGAGGAAGAGAAGGGAAAAAAAGGTGGAAATGGGTTTAAAAGTGATTTCGGCGGAGAAATATATATATATATATATATATATATATATATATATATATATATATGCGCACACACACACATATATATAAACGTATTCTCCGTTGAGATATTGCAGCCGCTGCTGTGTCCAGGCCCAGGAGCCTTAGCACTGTGCTGTGATGTCACTCAATACCACTGACATCACTAGGTGTAAACAACATCTCTCCTTTGCTGTGTATGTGACTATGGAGCTGTTTGGTGATGTCGTCTATTACGGCCTTCATAGAAGCAACAGGAGATTGTTGCATCCATCTTGAACCCTCAGAACTACAGTGCTATGATGTCACTCACTTCCACAGGCCTTGCAGAGTGTAAACAACAACAACCCAGCTTTGTTGTGTATGTAACCAAAGGGATTTGTGATGTCACCTAGAACCTTCACAGCAGCGACAGCTTTATGAGGAGCATCAGCACTGCTCTGCCTGAGCAGAACCATCACCGCCATAGGTTGTCAAATAACCCGGATTTAACCCACACAGGTAAGTCCAATGGGGTGCAGGCATGTCCTCTATGCTTACAGCTTCCCGTGGGTGTTGGTTTGATACCGTTTGGGGACAGCCAAGGAGGCATCTGCAGGCAACAAAGGTAGGTGTGTGCTTGTGTGTGTGTTTCCTATGCAGATCCTAAGCCCAGTGTCACATGCAAGTAGGAGGAGTAAGAAGGGTTCCTGGCAAATCCGGGTTATGGATTGCATTTAAAAAGGCCCCGTGGGAGTGCAATGGGCCCCTGTCTTGCTGCTTAGCAATAATGGTATGGGTTTAGGTTCTGCTGTGTGTACTGGTGGTTGACTGCCCCCCAGCCCAGAGTGTGCATGGAAAATTGTCTGGCAGCCTCCCTGACAGCAAGCAGTGATAGTGCCCATGAAGGGGACCTTGTTGGGCCCGCCCCTTTCACGGTTATCGCTTCTCGGCCTTTTGGCTAAGATCAAGTGTAGTATCTGTTCTTATCAGTTTAATATCTGATACGTCCCCTATCTGGGGACCATATATTAAATGGATTTTTGAGAACGGGGGCCGATTTCGAAGCTTGCTTCCGTCGCCCTATGCATTGACCCGATATGGCAGTATCTTCGGGTACAGTGCACCACCCCCTTACAGGGTTAAAAAGAAAGATTCCTACTTTCATTGCTACCTGCTTGCTGGCTAGCCAGCTAGCCAGCCCTGTGGGCCTTGCTGCTGCAGCCAAAAAACAAAAGGTGGTGCTGCTGCTGCTGCTTCTGCTGCTTCTGCTTGTGTCTGGCCCCTGTTGGAGCGTCCAGGCACAGGACTTCTGCTGCTGCTGACTAAATGGCCTCCTTAATTGGATCATTTGAGTAGCCAGCACACCTGTGCAGGTAGGGCATGACATGATAGGCAGCTGCCTTGATAGCGGGTGGGTGCTGAATGTTCCTAATTGACAAAATAAGATTAATGCTTATGAAGAAATATAAAATCTCATCCCTTCCCCAATATCGCGCCACACCCCTACCCCTTAATTCCCTGGTTGAACTTGATGGACATATGTCTTTTTTCGACCGTACTAACTATGTAACTATGTAACATAACATGGGGGGGGGGGGGGGGGGGGGGTCTCCTGGCTGTTCACACAGGTGTGTCATTGCTGTACATTGACCATGCATTGCTTCTGTGGTATTGCAAAGGCAAAGACAAATGCTTCCAGCCATCCATTGCACTAATGGATTGGTCATCAGCTGGCTGTCTATGTCCCGCATCAATATAGACCAAAGTACAGAGGGTTAGGCTATGCTATTGTGCACCTACCTGATGCATCAGAAGGTGCGAGGCCCTTGCTAAATTCTGTGCACAGACTTTGAGATCTATACTTTAGACTGTATCTAAACCTGCTCCAACATGGACTGACATTCTGGCCTACTTTCAGCCGATGCGACTTGTCTGTCGCTGAACAGTCGCTTTTTATGTATTCAGCACCTATGTATAATGTTGTAAAAATGCTCTAGAAGCTAAAGTCGCAGAAATGTCACACATATTTGGCCTGCAACTTTCTGTGCGACAAATTCAGACAGGAAAAATCAGTATAAATCCTTAGAAAATTATCCCCCAGTGTCTCCATCTGCTGGCGGTATTGAATAAGCATTGCTGCACTGATGGGGTATGCATTAGACGAAAAAAAAGAAGAAAAAGAAGAATAATACGCCCAGAAAAGAGGCGAAAAGGAGAAAAACGTAAAAAAACGTGAAAAAAAAGTAAGAGGAAGAGAAGGGAAAAAAAGGTGGAAATGGGTTTAAAAGTGATTTCGGCGGAGAAATATATATATATATATATATATATATATATATATATATATATATGCGCACACACACACATAGATATAAACGTATTCTCCGTTGAGATATTGCAGCCGCTGCTGTGTCCAGGCCCAGGAGCCTTAGCACTGTGCTGTGATGTCACTCAATACCACTGACATCACTAGGTGTAAACAACATCTCTCCTTTGCTGTGTATGTGACTATGGAGCTGTTTGGTGATGTCGTCTATTACGGCCTTCATAGAAGCAACAGGAGATTGTTGCATCCATCTTGAACCCTCAGAACTACAGTGCTATGATGTCACTCACTTCCACAGGCCTTGCAGAGTGTAAACAACAACAACCCAGCTTTGTTGTGTATGTAACCAAAGGGATTTGTGATGTCACCTAGAACCTTCACAGCAGCGACAGCTTTATGAGGAGCATCAGCACTGCTCTGCCTGAGCAGAACCATCACCGCCATAGGTTGTCAAATAACCCGGATTTAACCCACACAGGTAAGTCCAATGGGGTGCAGGCATGTCCTCTATGCTTACAGCTTCCCGTGGGTGTTGGTTTGATACCGTTTGGGGACAGCCAAGGAGGCATCTGCAGGCAACAAAGGTAGGTGTGTGCTTGTGTGTGTGTTTCCTATGCAGATCCTAAGCCCAGTGTCACATGCAAGTAGGAGGAGTAAGAAGGGTTCCTGGCAAATCCGGGTTATGGATTGCATTTAAAAAGGCCCCGTGGGAGTGCAATGGGCCCCTGTCTTGCTGCTTAGCAATAATGGTATGGGTTTAGGTTCTGCTGTGTGTACTGGTGGTTGACTGCCCCCCAGCCCAGAGTGTGCATGGAAAATTGTCTGGCAGCCTCCCTGACAGCAAGCAGTGATAGTGCCCATGAAGGGGACCTTGTTGGGCCCGCCCCTTTCACGGTTATCGCTTCTCGGCCTTTTGGCTAAGATCAAGTGTAGTATCTGTTCTTATCAGTTTAATATCTGATACGTCCCCTATCTGGGGACCATATATTAAATGGATTTTTGAGAACGGGGGCCGATTTCGAAGCTTGCTTCCGTCGCCCTATGCATTGACCCGATATGGCAGTATCTTCGGGTACAGTGCACCACCCCCTTACAGGGTTAAAAAGAAAGATTCCTACTTTCATTGCTACCTGCTTGCTGGCTAGCCAGCTAGCCAGCCCTGTGGGCCTTGCTGCTGCTGCAGCCAAAAAACAAAAGGTGGTGCTGCTGCTGCTTCTGCTGCTTCTGCTTCTGCTTGTGTCTGGCCCCTGTTGGAGCGTCCAGGCACAGGACTTCTGCTGCTGCTGACTAAATGGCCTCCTTAATTGGATCATTTGAGTAGCCAGCACACCTGTGCAGGTAGGGCATGACATGATAGGCAGCTGCCTTGATAGCGGGTGGGTGCTGAATGTTCCTAATTGACAAAATAAGATTAATGCTTATGAAGAAATATAAAATCTCATCCCTTCCCCAATATCGCGCCACACCCCTACCCCTTAATTCCCTGGTTGAACGTGATGGACATATGTCTTTTTTCGACCGTACTAACTATGTAACTATGTAACATAACATGGGGGGGGGGGGGGGGGTCTCCTGGCTGTTCACACAGGTGTGTCATTGCTGTACATTGACCATGCATTGCTTCTGTGGTATTGCAAAGGCAAAGACAAATGCTTCCAGCCATCCATCCATTGCACTAATGGATTGGTCATCAGCTGGCTGTCTATGTCCCGCATCAATATAGACCAAAGTACAGAGGGTTAGGCTATGCTATTGTGCACCTACCTGATGCATCAGAAGGTGCGAGGCCCTTGCTAAATTCTGTGCACAGACTTTGAGATCTATGCTTTAGACTGTATCTAAACCTGCTCCAACATGGACTGACATTCTGGCCTACTTTCAGCCGATGCGACTTGTCTGTCGCTGAACAGTCGCTTTTTATGTATTCAGCACCTATGTATAATGTTGTAAAAATGCTCTAGAAGCTAAAGTCGCAGAAATGTCACACATATTTGGCCTGCAACTTTCTGTGCGACAAATTCAGACAGGAAAAATCAGTATAAATCCTTAGAAAATTATCCCCCAGTGTCTCCATCTGCTGGCGGTATTGAATAAGCATTGCTGCACTGATGGGGTATGCATTAGACGAAAAAAAAAGAAGAAAAAGAAGAATAATACGCCCAGAAAAGAGGCGAAAAGGAGAAAAACGTAAAAAAACGTGAAAAAAAAGTAAGAGGAAGAGAAGGGAAAAAAAGGTGGAAATGGGTTTAAAAGTGATTTCGGCGGAGAAATATATATATATATATATATATATATATATATATATATATATATATATGCGCACACACACACATAGATATAAACGTATTCTCCGTTGAGATATTGCAGCCGCTGCTGTGTCCAGGCCCAGGAGCCTTAGCACTGTGCTGTGATGTCACTCAATACCACTGACATCACTAGGTGTAAACAACATCTCTCCTTTGCTGTGTATGTGACTATGGAGCTGTTTGGTGATGTCGTCTATTACGGCCTTCATAGAAGCAACAGGAGATTGTTGCATCCATCTTGAACCCTCAGAACTACAGTGCTATGATGTCACTCACTTCCACAGGCCTTGCAGAGTGTAAACAACAACAACCCAGCTTTGTTGTGTATGTAACCAAAGGGATTTGTGATGTCACCTAGAACCTTCACAGCAGCGACAGCTTTATGAGGAGCATCAGCACTGCTCTGCCTGAGCAGAACCATCACCGCCATAGGTTGTCAAATAACCCGGATTTAACCCACACAGGTAAGTCCAATGGGGTGCAGGCATGTCCTCTATGCTTACAGCTTCCCGTGGGTGTTGGTTTGATACCGTTTGGGGACAGCCAAGGAGGCATCTGCAGGCAACAAAGGTAGGTGTGTGCTTGTGTGTGTGTTTCCTATGCAGATCCTAAGCCCAGTGTCACATGCAAGTAGGAGGAGTAAGAAGGGTTCCTGGCAAATCCGGGTTATGGATTGCATTTAAAAAGGCCCCGTGGGAGTGCAATGGGCCCCTGTCTTGCTGCTTAGCAATAATGGTATGGGTTTAGGTTCTGCTGTGTGTACTGGTGGTTGACTGCCCCCCAGCCCAGAGTGTGCATGGAAAATTGTCTGGCAGCCTCCCTGACAGCAAGCAGTGATAGTGCCCATGAAGGGGACCTTGTTGGGCCCGCCCCTTTCACGGTTATCGCTTCTCGGCCTTTTGGCTAAGATCAAGTGTAGTATCTGTTCTTATCAGTTTAATATCTGATACGTCCCCTATCTGGGGACCATATATTAAATGGATTTTTGAGAACGGGGGCCGATTTCGAAGCTTGCTTCCGTCGCCCTATGCATTGACCCGATATGGCAGTATCTTCGGGTACAGTGCACCACCCCCTTACAGGGTTAAAAAGAAAGATTCCTACTTTCATTGCTACCTGCTTGCTGGCTAGCCAGCTAGCCAGCCCTGTGGGCCTTGCTGCTGCTGCAGCCAAAAAACAAAAGGTGGTGCTGCTGCTGCTTCTGCTGCTTCTGCTTCTGCTTGTGTCTGGCCCCTGTTGGAGCGTCCAGGCACAGGACTTCTGCTGCTGCTGACTAAATGGCCTCCTTAATTGGATCATTTGAGTAGCCAGCACACCTGTGCAGGTAGGGCATGACATGATAGGCAGCTGCCTTGATAGCGGGTGGGTGCTGAATGTTCCTAATTGACAAAATAAGATTAATGCTTATGAAGAAATATAAAATCTCATCCCTTCCCCAATATCGCGCCCCCTTAATTCCCTGGTTGAACGTGATGGACATATGTCTTTTTTCGACCGTACTAACTATGTAACTATGTAACATAACATGGGGGGGGGGGGGGGGTCTCCTGGCTGTTCACACAGGTGTGTCATTGCTGTACATTGACCATGCATTGCTTCTGTGGTATTGCAAAGGCAAAGACAAATGCTTCCAGCCATCCATTGCACTAATGGATTGGTCATCAGCTGGCTGTCTATGTCCCGCATCAATATAGACCAAAGTACAGAGGGTTAGGCTATGCTATTGTGCACCTACCTGATGCATCAGAAGGTGCGAGGCCCTTGCTAAATTCTGTGCACAGACTTTGAGATCTATGCTTTAGACTGTATCTAAACCTGCTCCAACATGGACTGACATTCTGGCCTACTTTCAGCCGATGCGACTTGTCTGTCGCTGAACAGTCGCTTTTTATGTATTCAGCACCTATGTATAATGTTGTAAAAATGCTCTAGAAGCTAAAGTCGCAGAAATGTCACACATATTTGGCCTGCAACTTTCTGTGCGACAAATTCAGACAGGAAAAATCAGTATAAATCCTTAGAAAATTATCCCCCAGTGTCTCCATCTGCTGGCGGTATTGAATAAGCATTGCTGCACTGATGGGGTATGCATTAGACGAAAAAAAAAGAAGAAAAAGAAGAATAATACGCCCAGAAAAGAGGCGAAAAGGAGAAAAACGTAAAAAAACGTGAAAAAAAAGTAAGAGGAAGAGAAGGGAAAAAAAGGTGGAAATGGGTTTAAAAGTGATTTCGGCGGAGAAATATATATATATATATATATATATATATATATATATATATATATGCGCACACACACACATATATATAAACGTATTCTCCGTTGAGATATTGCAGCCGCTGCTGTGTCCAGGCCCAGGAGCCTTAGCACTGTGCTGTGATGTCACTCAATACCACTGACATCACTAGGTGTAAACAACATCTCTCCTTTGCTGTGTATGTGACTATGGAGCTGTTTGGTGATGTCGTCTATTACGGCCTTCATAGAAGCAACAGGAGATTGTTGCATCCATCTTGAACCCTCAGAACTACAGTGCTATGATGTCACTCACTTCCACAGGCCTTGCAGAGTGTAAACAACAACAACCCAGCTTTGTTGTGTATGTAACCAAAGGGATTTGTGATGTCACCTAGAACCTTCACAGCAGCGACAGCTTTATGAGGAGCATCAGCACTGCTCTGCCTGAGCAGAACCATCACCGCCATAGGTTGTCAAATAACCCGGATTTAACCCACACAGGTAAGTCCAATGGGGTGCAGGCATGTCCTCTATGCTTACAGCTTCCCGTGGGTGTTGGTTTGATACCGTTTGGGGACAGCCAAGGAGGCATCTGCAGGCAACAAAGGTAGGTGTGTGCTTGTGTGTGTGTTTCCTATGCAGATCCTAAGCCCAGTGTCACATGCAAGTAGGAGGAGTAAGAAGGGTTCCTGGCAAATCCGGGTTATGGATTGCATTTAAAAAGGCCCCGTGGGAGTGCAATGGGCCCCTGTCTTGCTGCTTAGCAATAATGGTATGGGTTTAGGTTCTGCTGTGTGTACTGGTGGTTGACTGCCCCCCAGCCCAGAGTGTGCATGGAAAATTGTCTGGCAGCCTCCCTGACAGCAAGCAGTGATAGTGCCCATGAAGGGGACCTTGTTGGGCCCGCCCCTTTCACGGTTATCGCTTCTCGGCCTTTTGGCTAAGATCAAGTGTAGTATCTGCATTTGGTCTGGTCGGAAGGTGTCTGTGGTACCCCGCTTCTCGGCCTTGGGGGATTGTCTCTCCTTACGGAGGGACTTCACCCCCTTGCTGCTATTGGGGAGCGGGCTTAGTCCACAGACAACGGGTTGCGATCCCCCTGTCTCTGGGACCTTGTGTCTCAGAAGGCATTTTCGGTACGTTGAGCGTTACCTGTAGCTTCGGAAGCACCTAGGGTACCCCCGACCTCTGCCTTGGGTAAGGGTTCCGCTTTTATAGCGGGATTCCAAGCCCCTGCTGCTATTGGGGAAGGGGCTTAGTCCCTGGGTGTGGAAGATGCCGTTCTCCTGGGCTTTCCCCTCTGGGGAAATGTCGATGCGAAATACCATCCGCATAGAGGTGTCGGAGAGCCATCGTCAGTTGAAGAACCTCCGCTTCATTGCGGAGGTGATTCTTCTTGACTACTTCCGCCTCAATAGGGAGGACATCCTGTGTCTAAATGACCAGGAAAGCCGTGGCCTGTATACCGTCACCTTCACGGCCACGGCGTGTTGCGATAACATCTATGCAACCTTGTCTGGTGCGGACCAGAGGGACGATCGACTCGACGGTCTTTCGTTCCAGTTCCTCTATGGTGAGGAACATATACCGTTGGTGGTGGCTATGCACAGCCCTCATGTGACCACGGAGGATATAGCCACTTTTCTTCGGCGATACTGCGAAGAGGTGCGATTCGCAAACAAAATATTGAACTCCGTGCGGTTCTGGAACGGCAAGAGGAAGTTCTGGGTCAAGCTCCGTAAGGATCCCGGTGGTATTGGGGGTCTTTGCCATCCGCCCCCAAATTTTGCCATCGGGAGAGTTCGGGGCTTCCTGTTCTATCCTCAAATGCCTATGTATTGCCGAAATTGCTTGAGGTTTGGCCACACCCAGGAGACCTGCGGCGCGGAGCGTGTGATTCGCTGCAATAGGTGTGGCCAAGAAGGTCACATAGCCTCAAGATGTAGCCATACGATAAGGTGTAACCTCTGCGGAGAGGAAAATCATGATTTTAATTCCTGTCCCCATAAAGCAAAAACTACGATGGGTGGGTCAAGGCTGGGCCCACCCAAAGAGGGGACAGGACAAAAGACGTCCTTTTTTAAGATGCCCAAACCCCAGAAGGCAGGTACTGATGGGTCCAGGCCCAAGACCTCTGGTGCTCCATCGGGGGGCCCACCGGTGGTAGTGCTAGGGGGAGGCCATGGGGATTCCACGAAGCCCGGGCGGGTGATCGAGTTTACTGCCCGGGAAATTGAAAGACGTCGATCGACTTCCTACCTGGCTCAAGAGCCCGCCGAAACTTCTGAAGGGGGCTCACCTGTGGCGGGTGGCAGCCGACGGGCCTCGGTGGGGGCAAAGGTGGACCCAAAATTACAGCATAAGCCAGGTACTGGCTTGGCCCAGGGTCGCCCTGCTCCGGACGAAGAGGCCCCGGTGAAAGCCCGCCGGAAGGGGAGCCAGGTGGCCAGGTCTGAGCCCGGTCCTGTTACTCCGCCTATACAGGACAGGGCCAAGAAGACAAGTGGCGCCAAACCAGGGTTTGCTGCCCCGCCAGCAGTGGACCCGGTGGGTAAAACTGGCCATCGTCGATCGATGGGGAAGTTGGAGCAACAGTCCTCAGCAACGCTTGCTGGGGAACAAGCGATGAAAACTTCCCAAGGTAGCGGCAAAGGTTCCGGAAAAGAGGCCTCACAGGCCCCTGTGCAGCAGTTCCAGTCGTCAAAAGATGAAAGAAGACGCAGATCCATCAGCCGGGGGCCAGAGATTACATCGAGTGAGAGCAACACAGAGGATATGGACAGCAGTATGACATTTAAAAGACAAAGAGAAGAAGAAGAGGAAGACATTCAAAGGAAAGCGGCGTGCCGTAGTTCGGACGAGAGCGAGCTCAGGGTCGGGGCATCATCGATCTCAAGCTCCGACCCTCAGAACATTAAGGAGCTGATGACCCCGCAGGCGGGGGATGACGGTACGCAGCTTATTATTGACTTTGATTCTCCAAGCACGGACTCTCCATAAACTATGCCTATCCCTGTAAAAATTGCCTCACTCAATGTGAGGTCCTTAAAGAGCCCTGATCGCAGGGCTGCTTTATTTTCTTATCTAGAGACATGTGACTTTGACCTTTGCCTGCTACAAGAATGTGGAATCCCTAGTAAAATGGACTATAAAGACTTAAAAGAAGACTGGAAGCTGGGCCCATCCATATGGTCCGGTGCAAATGACTGTCGTTCTGTGGGTGTTGGGCTGCTCTGCCGAGGCCAGTCCTTTTCTATTCATACAGTAACTGAGATTGTGCCTGGCAGAGCTCTTTTAATTCATCTATATTTTAATGGACTTTTAATTCGTGTTTTAAATGTGTATGCCCCTCCTGATAAACAGGAGCGGGCAGAACTATTTGAAATTTTACCACTGTTTTGTGTTGGGTCTTCCCCCCTGCTGGTGGGAGGTGATTTTAACTGCATACGTGATGGGGAACACCGGCAGGGTGGGGATATTAATCGTAAAGACCGCACTTCTTACCTGCTTAAAAATTTTATTGATGATTTTAACTTGAAAGATTGCTGGAAGGATCTCTTGCCGGAGGACCCGGGCGCCACATGGTCCAATGGAAGAGTGAGCTCCAGAATCGATTTTATTTTTTCCTCTAGAGCTTTTAAACCCCTGAAATGCACGCTCGAGCAGAATATCTTCTCTGATCATAAGCTCCTCTTGGTGGTCCTGGAGCTAGAGGGGGAGCAAAAAGCAAAAAGGGGCCTCTGGAGATTAAACACCACACTCCTAGAGGACCCTGAGATAAAAGAGGAGTTTGTGCGGACCTACCAATGCTGGCAATCACAAAGAAAACCCCACGAGCCTATGCTGCACTGGTGGGAGGGCACCAAATCTAAAATCAGATTTTTTTTTATCAAAGCAGGTAAGAAGAAGGCAAAAATGGAAAAACAGTGGTTTTATGTTCTTAACATGCGTTTAAATGTACTTTTTAAATTGAAAGAAGCTGGTATGGATGTAGAAAATGATATTTTAAACCTTAAAACTGAAATAAAACATGCCATAGAAAAGAAAGGGAAACAAATCATTTTTAACTCACATGTGCAGCACCTGGAGGAGGGCGAGAAATGTTCCCGTTTCTTTTTTAAAAAAGTGATGAATAGGAGGGATATCATCCAAAACCTTGAGGGTGAATCCACTCCAAAAGGCATGTTAGATGCAGTTTTTAACTTCTACCAGCTTCTTTTTAATAAGAAAGATCTTAATCCATCCTTTTTAGAACATGTTCTTAATTCCCTTGATTTTAAGCTAGATGTTTTAGACCAGGAGGTTTTATCCCGTGATCTTAACTTAGATGAACTTTTATTTGTTTTTAAAAGTTTTTCTAGTGGGAAGGCCCCTGGGGAAGATGGTTTACCCATCGAATTTTATTTAGCTTTTTGGGATATTTTAAAGGATGATATGGTTTTATTGTATAAAGAAACTTTTATTGTTAATGAACTTCCCCCTTCCTGGAGGAGGGGGATTGTATCATTACTTTTTAAAAAGGGTGAAAAGGATATGCTAAAAAATTGGCGCCCCATCACACTTTTAAATGTCGATTATAAAGTTTTAGCCAAGTTATTAGCTGTCCGTTTTAAACCTTTTATTCATAAATTAATTCACCCAAATCAGGTTTGTGGGGTACCTGGAAGGTCTATAGCTGAATCCCTAAATATTTTAAGAGATGTTTTATGGTATTTTAAGGATAGAAATCAAACTGTAGCAATTTTATCCTTAGACTTTGAAAAAGCCTTTGATAGGGTCTCCCATGAATACCTGTTTTTAGTTCTTAAAAAGATGGCAGTGCCTGAAACGATTTTAAGCCGAATCATGCTTTTATACCGATCCTGTTTTAGTCAAGTCTCTGTTAATGGCTTTTTAACCAGCGGTGTTCCTCTTTTATCAGGTGTCAAACAGGGCTGCCCCCTGTCCCCACTCCTTTTTATTTGCGCAATCGAACCACTGATGGCCCTCCTCAGAAAAGACCGGGTAGTAAGAGGCGTACCGATACCTGGTGGAGGAGGGACCCATCTAAAGGTGTTGGGGTACATGGATGATGTCACCATACTGTGCCCGGACTCTCCATCCATGAGGGGGGCATTGAGGAACACCAGCTATTTCTGCGAGGTCTCTGGTTTTAAGCTAAACACAGATAAATGTGACTGTTTTTATATTGGCTCCTGGGATTCATCCATCACCCCAGGAGTCACAATGCAACAGGATCAAATTAAAGTTTTAGGTATTGTTTTTAACCAGGTCAATGATGGGAGCCCTAACTGGGATTCAGCTATAGCTAAGATGGAGAAGAAGATTTTAATGTGGAATCTTAGAAACCTTACCATGGAGGGGAAGATTTTAATAATAAAGATGGTTTTACTCCCTATTATGCTATACATTGCCATGGTATTTCCTCCATCTATTTTATACATTAAAAAAGTAACTAGAATTGTTTTTACTTTTTTATGGGGTTCAAAAATGGAGAAATTAAAGCGTGATTTTATGTACAAAAGTAAAGATAATGGCGGGAAAGATGTTCCTAACCTTTTTACTTTCTTTTACATAAAGTATTTCTGTTTCTGTTTTAAAATTATTAAATCCGATGGCATTTTTAGCTGCTTTTTTAAGGTACGCTGCGGGCATGGTTTTTAAAAGATGGTTGCGCATCCCTCTGAACGCTCCGGTGCTTCTGTGTCCCCCAAAACATTATGTGGTGTTGGAAAAGACAGTCAGGCTCCTAGGTCTCCAAGATTTGGAGCCTGACATACTGGGGGACCAGAGAAAGGTATCAAAGGTCCTCAGGCGGAGTGAGGTTACCCTGGCAGTGTCCAATTTCACACAGGCAAGATCCAAAAAGGTATGGCGGAACGTGTACGGGAAGTTTCTGGCGAATGTACACAGGGATCTTGCCTGGGCAATCGTCCACCAGTGCCTCCCTACTCGTGAGTTCCAGCACAGGCGAGGACTGGTGGCGAGAGCCAAGTGCCCGAGAGATGGCTGCGGAGTGGACGAAACGGTGCTGCACATATTTTGGAACTGCCCTTTTGCACGGGAGCTTTGGAGGAAGGTAGGCCCACTTTTGAAGTGGGCCTGCGGCCTAAAAGATTTTAATCACGAATGTGTCTTTTACGGTCTTTTTAACTGCCCCAATTTTAAACAGCAGATGATCTGCTGGATGATTATTAATTGTTTTAAAAATGCCATCTGGAAAGTTAGGAACATCTTACTTTTTAAACATGATTTTATTGATGTTAAAAACTGTATAAAGCTGGCCCTGAGTGAGATGTACATCTATTACCTAAGAGACAAGAAACAGTTGGGGGCCAGCGAGGCAGCATCCATGTGGTGTCTGCCTCTATGGAACGAAATAACAATATAATCAGTTTTTATGACATTTGTATAATGTTTTATCCTGCCATTTTTATTTTTTCTCCTTTTATAACTGGTTTTATTATTTGTATTTTAAAACTTTTGTGAACCTTTTATTATTTTGCATTTTAAATTCTGTATGGTTTCTTATTTATTCAATAAAAATTTTGTTGAAACCTTATCTGTTCTTATCAGTTTAATATCTGATACGTCCCCTATCTGGGGACCATATATTAAATGGATTTTTGAGAACGGGGGCCGATTTCGAAGCTTGCTTCCGTCGCCCTATGCATTGACCCGATATGGCAGTATCTTCGGGTACAGTGCACCACCCCCTTACAGGGTTAAAAAGAAAGATTCCTACTTTCATTGCTACCTGCTTGCTGGCTAGCCAGCTAGCCAGCCCTGTGGGCCTTGCTGCTGCTGCAGCCAAAAAACAAAAGGTGGTGCTGCTGCTGCTTCTGCTGCTTCTGCTTCTGCTTGTGTCTGGCCCCTGTTGGAGCGTCCAGGCACAGGACTTCTGCTGCTGCTGACTAAATGGCCTCCTTAATTGGATCATTTGAGTAGCCAGCACACCTGTGCAGGTAGGGCATGACATGATAGGCAGCTGCCTTGATAGCGGGTGGGTGCTGAATGTTCCTAATTGACAAAATAAGATTAATGCTTATGAAGAAATATAAAATCTCATCCCTTCCCCAATATCGCGCCACACCCCTACCCCTTAATTCCCTGGTTGAACGTGATGGACATATGTCTTTTTTCGACCGTACTAACTATGTAACTATGTAACATAACATGGGGGGGGGGGGGGGGGGGGGGTCTCCTGGCTGTTCACACAGGTGTGTCATTGCTGTACATTGACCATGCATTGCTTCTGTGGTATTGCAAAGGCAAAGACAAATGCTTCCAGCCATCCATTGCACTAATGGATTGGTCATCAGCTGGCTGTCTATGTCCCGCATCAATATAGACCAAAGTACAGAGGGTTAGGCTATGCTATTGTGCACCTACCTGATGCATCAGAAGGTGCGAGGCCCTTGCTAAATTCTGTGCACAGACTTTGAGATCTATGCTTTAGACTGTATCTAAACCTGCTCCAACATGGACTGACATTCTGGCCTACTTTCAGCCGATGCGACTTGTCTGTCGCTGAACAGTCGCTTTTTATGTATTCAGCACCTATGTATAATGTTGTAAAAATGCTCTAGAAGCTAAAGTCGCAGAAATGTCACACATATTTGGCCTGCAACTTTCTGTGCGACAAATTCAGACAGGAAAAATCAGTATAAATCCTTAGAAAATTATCCCCCAGTGTCTCCATCTGCTGGCGGTATTGAATAAGCATTGCTGCACTGATGGGGTATGCATTAGACGAAAAAAAAGAAGAAAAAGAAGAATAATACGCCCAGAAAAGAGGCGAAAAGGAGAAAAACGTAAAAAAACGTGAAAAAAAAGTAAGAGGAAGAGAAGGGAAAAAAAGGTGGAAATGGGTTTAAAAGTGATTTCGGCGGAGAAATATATATATATATATATATATATATATATATATATATATATATATGCGCACACACACACATATATATAAACGTATTCTCCGTTGAGATATTGCAGCCGCTGCTGTGTCCAGGCCCAGGAGCCTTAGCACTGTGCTGTGATGTCACTCAATACCACTGACATCACTAGGTGTAAACAACATCTCTCCTTTGCTGTGTATGTGACTATGGAGCTGTTTGGTGATGTCGTCTATTACGGCCTTCATAGAAGCAACAGGAGATTGTTGCATCCATCTTGAACCCTCAGAACTACAGTGCTATGATGTCACTCACTTCCACAGGCCTTGCAGAGTGTAAACAACAACAACCCAGCTTTGTTGTGTATGTAACCAAAGGGATTTGTGATGTCACCTAGAACCTTCACAGCAGCGACAGCTTTATGAGGAGCATCAGCACTGCTCTGCCTGAGCAGAACCATCACCGCCATAGGTTGTCAAATAACCCGGATTTAACCCACACAGGTAAGTCCAATGGGGTGCAGGCATGTCCTCTATGCTTACAGCTTCCCGTGGGTGTTGGTTTGATACCGTTTGGGGACAGCCAAGGAGGCATCTGCAGGCAACAAAGGTAGGTGTGTGCTTGTGTGTGTGTTTCCTATGCAGATCCTAAGCCCAGTGTCACATGCAAGTAGGAGGAGTAAGAAGGGTTCCTGGCAAATCCGGGTTATGGATTGCATTTAAAAAGGCCCCGTGGGAGTGCAATGGGCCCCTGTCTTGCTGCTTAGCAATAATGGTATGGGTTTAGGTTCTGCTGTGTGTACTGGTGGTTGACTGCCCCCCAGCCCAGAGTGTGCATGGAAAATTGTCTGGCAGCCTCCCTGACAGCAAGCAGTGATAGTGCCCATGAAGGGGACCTTGTTGGGCCCGCCCCTTTCACGGTTATCGCTTCTCGGCCTTTTGGCTAAGATCAAGTGTAGTATCTGTTCTTATCAGTTTAATATCTGATACGTCCCCTATCTGGGGACCATATATTAAATGGATTTTTGAGAACGGGGGCCGATTTCGAAGCTTGCTTCCGTCGCCCTATGCATTGACCCGATATGGCAGTATCTTCGGGTACAGTGCACCACCCCCTTACAGGGTTAAAAAGAAAGATTCCTACTTTCATTGCTACCTGCTTGCTGGCTAGCCAGCTAGCCAGCCCTGTGGGCCTTGCTGCTGCAGCCAAAAAACAAAAGGTGGTGCTGCTGCTGCTGCTTCTGCTGCTTCTGCTTGTGTCTGGCCCCTGTTGGAGCGTCCAGGCACAGGACTTCTGCTGCTGCTGACTAAATGGCCTCCTTAATTGGATCATTTGAGTAGCCAGCACACCTGTGCAGGTAGGGCATGACATGATAGGCAGCTGCCTTGATAGCGGGTGGGTGCTGAATGTTCCTAATTGACAAAATAAGATTAATGCTTATGAAGAAATATAAAATCTCATCCCTTCCCCAATATCGCGCCACACCCCTACCCCTTAATTCCCTGGTTGAACTTGATGGACATATGTCTTTTTTCGACCGTACTAACTATGTAACTATGTAACATAACATGGGGGGGGGGGGGGGGGGGGTCTCCTGGCTGTTCACACAGGTGTGTCATTGCTGTACATTGACCATGCATTGCTTCTGTGGTATTGCAAAGGCAAAGACAAATGCTTCCAGCCATCCATTGCACTAATGGATTGGTCATCAGCTGGCTGTCTATGTCCCGCATCAATATAGACCAAAGTACAGAGGGTTAGGCTATGCTATTGTGCACCTACCTGATGCATCAGAAGGTGCGAGGCCCTTGCTAAATTCTGTGCACAGACTTTGAGATCTATACTTTAGACTGTATCTAAACCTGCTCCAACATGGACTGACATTCTGGCCTACTTTCAGCCGATGCGACTTGTCTGTCGCTGAACAGTCGCTTTTTATGTATTCAGCACCTATGTATAATGTTGTAAAAATGCTCTAGAAGCTAAAGTCGCAGAAATGTCACACATATTTGGCCTGCAACTTTCTGTGCGACAAATTCAGACAGGAAAAATCAGTATAAATCCTTAGAAAATTATCCCCCAGTGTCTCCATCTGCTGGCGGTATTGAATAAGCATTGCTGCACTGATGGGGTATGCATTAGACGAAAAAAAAGAAGAAAAAGAAGAATAATACGCCCAGAAAAGAGGCGAAAAGGAGAAAAACGTAAAAAAACGTGAAAAAAAAGTAAGAGGAAGAGAAGGGAAAAAAAGGTGGAAATGGGTTTAAAAGTGATTTCGGCGGAGAAATATATATATATATATATATATATATATATATATATATATATATACGCGCACACACACACATATATATAAACGTATTCTCTGTTGAGATATTGCAGCCGCTGCTGTGTCCAGGCCCAGGAGCCTTAGCACTGTGCTGTGATGTCACTCAATACCACTGACATCACTAGGTGTAAACAACATCTCTCCTTTGCTGTGTATGTGACTATGGAGCTGTTTGGTGATGTCGTCTATTATGGCCTTCATAGAAGCAACAGGAGATTGTTGCATCCATCTAGAACCCTCAGAACTACAGTGCTATGATGTCACTCACTTCCACAGGCCTTGCAGAGTGTAAACAACAACAACCCAGCTTTGTTGTGTATGTAACCATAGGGATTTGTGATGTCACCTAGAACCTTCACAGCAGCGACAGCTTTATGAGGAGCATCAGCACTGCTCTGCCTGAGCAGAACCATCACCGCCATAGGTTGTCAAATAACCCGGATTTAACCCACACAGGTAAGTCCAATGGGGTGCAGGCATGTCCTCTATGCTTACAGCTTCCCGTGGGTGTTGGTTTGATACCGTTTGGGGACAGCCAAGGAGGCATCTGCAGGCAACAAAGGTAGGTGTGTGCTTGTGTGTGTGTTTCCTATGCAGATCCTAAGCCCAGTGTCACATGCAAGTAGGAGGAGTAAGAAGGGTTCCTGGCAAATCCGGGTTATGGATTGCATTTAAAAAGGCCCCGTGGGAGTGCAATGGGCCCCTGTCTTGCTGCTTAGCAATAATGGTATGGGTTTAGGTTCTGCTGTGTGTACTGGTGGTTGACTGCCCCCCAGCCCAGAGTGTGCATGGAAAATTGTCTGGCAGCCTCCCTGACAGCAAGCAGTGATAGTGCCCATGAAGGGGACCTTGTTGGGCCCGCCCCTTTCACGGTTATCGCTTCTCGGCCTTTTGGCTAAGATCAAGTGCAGTTGCCTTGGTCTCGCCTGAGGGTGCGATCTCTGGGTTTACCCAGTTTGCTGGAAGGGATTCTCTTTCTGTGGTTTCGTGCCGACAGTTCTGCCTGGAGAGATGGCTGGTCTGAAGAATACCATTCGTTTGGAGGTGGATCCCGGAAGTGCTGTGAAGAACAATGTTGTTTACCTGGTTCGGGACATCATCATGCTGAAGCTTGGAGTGGACAAGTCAGAAATATTCAGCGTTAATGAGGCTCCTCGCAAGGGTTCTTATGAGGTCACCTTTGAGCAGGAAGGTAGGTGCCTTGATGTTTATGAACGTTTGAGAAATTTCAGCAAGGACCCCATGATGGAGGGAGTGAAGATTACTCCTTTGTTTGGGTTTCAAGAAAAAACTGTCCTTGTGCATGTTTATAACCCTTTCACGGATGTGGCTATAATTGAAAGTTTTCTGCGCCAATATTGTGACTCTGTGCGTGGAGGTGAAAAACAGACCAATGTACTGGGAATCTTTAATTGCAAATATAAATTTGTTGTGAAACTGAAAGTGGATCCCAGTTGTGTTGGTGGCTTTAAACATCCCCCAGCTAGTTTTTCAGTTGCTGGACATAGGGGATATTTATCCTATGCTGGACAGCCTTATTATTGCCGCAATTGTTTTTCTTTTGGCCACGTGAAAGAGAGCTGCCTTAAGGGACAGGTGTGCCGGAACTGTAATGGTACTGGTCACCATGCGGGGAGTTGCCCCAACACAAAAAAATGTGACCTGTGCCGTGAGGAAGGGCATGTTTATAAAGACTGTCCTGGTACAAAAAGACCAAGCTATGCAAGTGCTGCAAGAGGGGAGGAAATTGTGAGGAAGTTGGCCCCTCAAAAACTGAAAGTTATTCCTCAGAAACCTGTGGATGTACAAGTTGCGGTGGCTGATGCCTTTAGGAAGCTGGAGGAGGTGATTGAGGGAGTGCAGAGCCCTGTTCACACAGCTGAATCTGTTCATCCCTCTGATCCTGCTAACATAGAGGAGTTTCAGTCCTCTGGAGAGACTAGTTTGTGTAACAGGGAGGGTGGTGGGAAACATAATGTCCAGGATGAAAATAATGATGGCTTCAAGCTGGTGCATGGTGGGAAGTCCGCCAAAAAAAGACGTGGTGAGGAGAGTACGAATTTGGCGCCAGAAACCAGGAACACATTTGAAGTGCTGGAAACGGACATTATGGAGACTGCTGAAAGTGGTGAATAGATATGCCGGGACTTGATATGAAATGTTATCAGGTGGTGAAGCACCTGTTTTCTAATGACTTTGTTATACCTGCTTTGTGTTTTACTATGTGTTCTCAATAGGTTTGCCGGGACTTGATATGCAAATGATATCAGGTAGTGAATCACCTATTTTCTAATGGTTATGTTATACCTGCTTTGTGTTTGTATATAGTTATGAGCATTATTATTTGTTCTCAAAATGTGAGAGTATTTAAAAATAAGGCTAGGAGAGCTGCTATTTTAAGTTTTTTAGCACAAGAGAATGCTTCAATTTTCTGTTTGCAGGAATGTGGTATTGAGTTCGCAGTAAGTCAGGATGAATGGGTGTATAGTCGGTGTGTGTGGTCTGGGAGTTCAGTGAATAAGAATGATGGTGTGGGTGTTTTAATTAAATCACCTGAAATTTCTGTTGAAAGTTATTTAGTTATTGAGCCTGGTAGGTGTATTTCTGTTAATTTATGTTATAAAGGTATTATGTTTCGTGTTATAAATGTGTATGCTTCTGCATGCAAAAATGAAAGAAAAAATTTGTTTGAGAAATTAAAATTTTATGTTCAAGGTAAAATACCTATTATTTTAGTTGGAGATATGAATGTGGACTTATGTAAGAAAGCATTTGATATATCAGGAAGAAAATTATTTGAGTTAGTTTCAGATTTTAGGTTTAAAGATATTCAGGATTTATGCAAAGTTAGTCCTAATTTATGCACTTATCATGCAGATAGGGGGAATGTTCACTCTAAGTTAGATTATTGTTTTTTGTCTGAGAATGTTAATGCATTAAGTTACAGACAGAGGTCTGTTTGTTATTCGGACCATGAGTCTTTGCTGTGTGAGATTGATGTGGGTCAGAATGCTGTGTATGGGAGAGGTTTGTGGAAGATGAATATTAAACATTTAGATAGTGTGGATGTGAGAGACCAGTATGAATGCATATATAAAAAATGGCGTGAAAGGAAAAGTGAGTTTGATAACATTATTTTGTGGTGGGAATGGGTTAAAAAGAAAACAAAATCCTTTTTTAGGTCTTTTGGTTATAAAATTGCTGCTATTAAGAGGGAACAATATGTTAAGTTAAATGCCCGTCTATCCTTTTTGTATAGATTGAGAGACTGTGGTGTGGATGTTCAGAATGAAATTGTGAGTGTTAAAAGGGACATTAATGAGTTTGTGTTGGAGAAAGGGAGGAGTATTATGTATAGAGCTAAATTAGATAAGAGGGAACATGATGAAAAATGTTCACGTTATTTTTTCAAAAAAGTTTTTTCAAAAAAGCCGGTTATTGATGTGATTGTGAAAGAGGATGGTAGTGTTGTGTCTGGTGATGGTGTGAGTGAGGAAGTTGCAGTTTTTTATGAAGAATTGTATGGAGAGAAGTGGAGGGATGAGAATTTGGAGAATGAGGTATTGAGTGTGTTGGAAAGGAAACTTGGAGAGGCTGAGCAGGCTTTTGTTATGCGTGGTATATCAAGTGAGGAAGTTTGGGATGTAGTGCAGAAAATGTCAGCAAATAAGACTCCAGGTGAGGATGGTTTGCCTGTGGAATTTTATCGGTTGTTATGGAATGTGGTGGGGAAGGATGTAGTTGAAGTGTGTCAGTTTATGTGGGAGAATATGGAGGTTGCGGAGAGTATGCGTGGGGGTGTGGTTGTGCTGATTCCGAAAAAAGGGGATTTAAAAAGTTTAAAGAATTGGCGTCCAATTACATTACTTAATTGTGATTATAAGATCTATGCGAAAATTATTGCCAATCGGATGAGAGATGTTGTTGAAAGCGTGGTGGGTGATGATCAGTTTTGTGCTGTGCCTGGACGTCGTATACAGGAGAGTTTGTGTTTGTTGAGAGATTGTTTGTGGGATTGTAAGAGTAGGAAGCAAGATGTGTGTTTGTTGTCATTAGATTTTGAAAAAGCGTATGATAGGCTGTCTCATAGTTTCTTGTTCAGGGTGTTGTTGCGTATGGGTTTTCCGAGTGACTTTGTGTGGAGAGTTAGGAGTTTGTATGACAAAATATATAGTAGGATGCTTGTTAATGGATGTGTGGGGAGAAGAGTGAATGTGTTCTCAGGGGTTAGGCAGGGGTGTCCTTTATCACCAGTGGCATTTATATGTGCTATTGAGCCTCTGGTATGTATGATTAGGAGGGATAAGATAGTGAGAGGTGTACGCATTCCTGGTAGTGATGGAAGGGAGTTTAAAGTTAATGCTTATATGGATGATGTATGTGTCCTGTGTGATTCTGAGTCCGCTGTGAGGAGGGTGAAACTTTTAGTGTCTATTTTTTGTGGTGCATCTGCTTTTAAGGTTAATTGGTTAAAGAGTGAATGTAAGTGTTTTGGTGAGAGTAGATTAAGTAGAGATGTTGGGGTGAATGTTGTGGAGGGGTCTATTAAAGTGTTGGGGATTAAGTTTAGTGACGATTTGGATGGGAAAGAGAGTTGGGAGGAGGCGAAAAAGAAGGTGGAGTTGCGTCTAAATTATTGGAGTTTGAGAAGTCTTTCCTTCATTGGGAAGATTGTAGTTATTAAAAGTGTTGTGTTACCAATTTTTCTGTATGTTGCTATGATTTTTCCTCCCCATTATATGGGTTTGAGGAGCTTGAACAGGGTTCTGTTTGTCTTTTTTTGGGGTTCTAAAGTTGAGAGGTTGAGGAGAGAAATAGTGGTGAAAAATTGGAAGAAGGGTGGTATGAGTTTTCCAAATTTGGAGGTGTACTTTGGAGTGAATATTTTAGTTTTTATTTTAGCTATTATTGGGAGTGATAGAAAGGTGTCCTGTATGACAAGATTTCTGGCTGGTAGATTTTTTGTCAGGTTGAAGTGGTGTGAGAGGGATTTGAATAGGCCTATTGCTTTTGAGGTTCCTAAATGGTATGAGTGGGTTGTGAGGTTTTTGGAGAAATTTGAGTTGATAGAAGAAGAGGTGAGTGTTTTGAAGAATAAACGTTTGTTGATGAAAATGATTGAGAGTAAAGAGGTTGTATGTAATATTAATTCTGTGAGAGGAGCGGATGTGGAAAAAGTTTGGAAGAAAGTGAGGATGGATGGTATGTCTAATAAGCAAAAGGAGATTGTATGGCAAAGTTTGCATGGGGTGTTGCCAGTGAGAGAGTTTCAGAAAGCAAGGGGTTTGGTGAGATGTGATGTGTGTCCTAGGGAGAATTGTAATGGTTTTGAAAGTGTTATTCATCTTTTTTGGAATTGTAAGTATGCTCGTGAGGTTGTGAGAAAACTTGGGCCTTTGTGCAAGGAATTAACAGGTGTGGAATTTTTGTATTATGAAATGATGATGTTTGGATTATGTGTGAGTGGTGGTCAGAATGAAAGAGTGTTGTGGTTATTGTTGTCGTGTATTAAAGAAGTCTTATGGGATGTTCGGAATGTTTATTTGTTTTTGAGAAAGGAAATAAGTGTAAATAATAGTGTGAGGATGGTGTTAGGAAAGCTTTATTTGTGTTATTTGTGGGATGCTAGGAGGGGTGGGATTGATGCGGAGGGTATTTGGAAAACGAAAAAATGGATTCATTCTGTTGATTTATCTTGATGTTTTTCATGTACTTGTAATTTTGTCTGTTTTTGATTATAAATAAAGTTCCCGATGATGAGAGGGTTGTGTGTTACAGAAAGTTTGTAATGCCAGTTTTGAAAGTATTGTTTTGAGTACTTTCATCCCTTATCTGAGGGTTTAAAAAAAAAAAAAAAAAAAAAAAAATCTGTTCTTATCAGTTTAATATCTGATACGTCCCCTATCTGGGGACCATATATTAAATGGATTTTTGAGAACGGGGGCCGATTTCGAAGCTTGCTTCCGTCGCCCTATGCATTGACCCGATATGGCAGTATCTTCGGGTACAGTGCACCACCCCCTTACAGGGTTAAAAAGAAAGATTCCTACTTTCATTGCTACCTGCTTGCTGGCTAGCCAGCTAGCCAGCCCTGTGGGCCTTGCTGCTGCAGCCAAAAAACAAAAGGTGGTGCTGCTGCTTCTGCTGCTTCTGCTTGTGTCTGGCCGCTGTTGGAGCGTCCAGGCACAGGACTTCTGCTGCTGCTGACTAAATGGCCTCCTTAACCCCTTAAGGACCGGAGGTTTTTCCGTTTTTGCATTTTCGTTTTTTGCTCCTTGCCTTTAAAAAATCATAACTCTTTCAAATTTACACCTAATAATCCATATGATGGCTTATTTTTTGCGCCACCAATTCTACTTTGTAATGACGTCAGTCATTTTGCCTAAAAATCTATGGTGAAGCGGGAAAAAAAATCATTGTGCGACAAAATTGAAAAAAAACACGCTGTTTTGTAACTTTTGGGGGCTTCCGTTTCTACGTAGTACATTTTTCGGTAAAAATGACACCTGATATGTATTCTGTAGGTCCATACGATTAAAATGATACCCTACTTATATAGGTTTGATTTTGTCGGACTTCTGGAAAAAATCATAACTACATGCAGGAAAATTAATACGTTTAAAATTGTCATCTTCTGACCCCTATAACTTTTTTATTTTTCCGTGTATGGGGCGGTATGAGGGCTCATTTTTTGCGCCGTGATCTGAAGTTTTTAACGGTACCATTTTTGCATTGATAGGACTTATTGATCACTTTTTATTCATTTTTAAATGATATAAAAAGTGACCAAAAATGCACTATTTTGGACTTTGGAATTTTTTTGCGCGCACGCCATTGACCGAGCGGTTTAATTAATGATATATTTTTATAATTCGGACATTTCCGCACGCGGTGATACCACATATGTTTATTTTTATTTTTATTTACACTGTGTTTTTTTTTTTATTGGAAAAGGGGGGTGATTCAAACTTTTAATAGGGGAGGAGTTAAATGATCTTTATTCACTTTTTTTTTTCACTTTTTTTTTGCAGTGTTATAGGTCCCATAGGGACCTATAACACTGCACACACTGATCTTCTATGTTGATCACTGGTTTCTCATAAGAAACCAGTGATCAACGATTCTGCCGGATGACTGCTCATGCCTGGATCTCAGGCACTGAGCAGTCATTCGGCGATCGGACAGCGAGGAGGCAGGAAGGGGCCCTCCCGCTGTCCTGTCAGCTGTTCGGGATGCCGCGATTTCACCGCGGCTATCCCGAACAGCCCACTGAGCTAGCCGGGATGCTTTCGGTTTCACTTTAGACGCGGCGTTCAACTTTGAACGCCGCGTCTAAAGGGTTAATAGCGCGCGGCACAGCGATCAATGCCGCGCGCTATTAGCCACGGGTCCCGGCCGTTGTTAGAGGCCGGGCCCGACCCGCTATGACGCGGGGCCACGCCGTGGCCCCGCGTTATAGATCGGGAGTGGACACATGACGTTCCAGTACGTCATGTGTCCTTAAGGGGTTAATTGGATCATTTGAGTAGCCAGCACACCTGTGCAGGTAGGGCATGACATGATAGGCAGCTGCCTTGATAGCGGGTGGGTGCTGAATGTTCCTAATTGACAAAATAAGATTAATGCTTATGAAGAAATATAAAATCTCATCCCTTCCCCAATATCGCGCCACACCCCTACCCCTTAATTCCCTGGTTGAACTTGATGGACATATGTCTTTTTTCGACCGTACTAACTATGTAACTATGTAACATAACATGGGGGGGGGGGGGGGTCTCCTGGCTGTTCACACAGGTGTGTCATTGCTGTACATTGACCATGCATTGCTTCTGTGGTATTGCAAAGGCAAAGACAAATGCTTCCAGCCATCCATTGCACTAATGGATTGGTCATCAGCTGGCTGTCTATGTCCCGCATCAATATAGACCAAAGTACAGAGGGTTAGGCTATGCTATTGTGCACCTACCTGATGCATCAGAAGGTGCGAGGCCCTTGCTAAATTCTGTGCACAGACTTTGAGATCTATGCTTTAGACTGTATCTAAACCTGCTCCAACATGGACTGACATTCTGGCCTACTTTCAGCCGATGCGACTTGTCTGTCGCTGAACAGTCGCTTTTTATGTATTCAGCACCTATGTATAATGTTGTAAAAATGCTCTAGAAGCTAAAGTCGCAGAAATGTCACACATATTTGGCCTGCAACTTTCTGTGCGACAAATTCAGACAGGAAAAATCAGTATAAATCCTTAGAAAATTATCCCCCAGTGTCTCCATCTGCTGGCGGTATTGAATAAGCATTGCTGCACTGATGGGGTATGCATTAGACGAAAAAAAAGAAGAAAAAGAAGAATAATACGCCCAGAAAAGAGGCGAAAAGGAGAAAAACGTAAAAAAACGTGAAAAAAAAGTAAGAGGAAGAGAAGGGAAAAAAAGGTGGAAATGGGTTTAAAAGTGATTTCGGCGGAGAATATATATATATATATATATATATATATATATATATATATATATATACGCGCACACACACACATATATATAAACGTATTCTCCGTTGAGATATTGCAGCCGCTGCTGTGTCCAGGCCCAGGAGCCTTAGCACTGTGCTGTGATGTCACTCAATACCACTGACATCACTAGGTGTAAACAACATCTCTCCTTTGCTGTGTATGTGACTATGGAGCTGTTTGGTGATGTCGTCTATTATGGCCTTCATAGAAGCAACAGGAGATTGTTGCATCCATCTAGAACCCTCAGAACTACAGTGCTATGATGTCACTCACTTCCACAGGCCTTGCAGAGTGTAAACAACAACAACCCAGCTTTGTTGTGTATGTAACCATAGGGATTTGTGATGTCACCTAGAACCTTCACAGCAGCGACAGCTTTATGAGGAGCATCAGCACTGCTCTGCCTGAGCAGAACCATCACCGCCATAGGTTGTCAAATAACCCGGATTTAACCCACACAGGTAAGTCCAATGGGGTGCAGGCATGTCCTCTATGCTTACAGCTTCCCGTGGGTGTTGGTTTGATACCGTTTGGGGACAGCCAAGGAGGCATCTGCAGGCAACAAAGGTAGGTGTGTGCTTGTGTGTGTGTTTCCTATGCAGATCCTAAGCCCAGTGTCACATGCAAGTAGGAGGAGTAAGAAGGGTTCCTGGCAAATCCGGGTTATGGATTGCATTTAAAAAGGCCCCGTGGGAGTGCAATGGGCCCCTGTCTTGCTGCTTAGCAATAATGGTATGGGTTTAGGTTCTGCTGTGTGTACTGGTGGTTGACTGCCCCCCAGCCCAGAGTGTGCATGGAAAATTGTCTGGCAGCCTCCCTGACAGCAAGCAGTGATAGTGCCCATGAAGGGGACCTTGTTGGGCCCGCCCCTTTCACGGTTATCGCTTCTCGGCCTTTTGGCTAAGATCAAGTGTAGTATCTGTTCTTATCAGTTTAATATCTGATACGTCCCCTATCTGGGGACCATATATTAAATGGATTTTTGAGAACGGGGGCCGATTTCGAAGCTTGCTTCCGTCGCCCTATGCATTGACCCGATATGGCAGTATCTTCGGGTACAGTGCACCACCCCCTTACAGGGTTAAAAAGAAAGATTCCTACTTTCATTGCTACCTGCTTGCTGGCTAGCCAGCTAGCCAGCCCTGTGGGCCTTGCTGCTGCAGCCAAAAAACAAAAGGTGGTGCTGCTGCTGCTGCTTCTGCTGCTTCTGCTTGTGTCTGGCCGCTGTTGGAGCGTCCAGGCACAGGACTTCTGCTGCTGCTGACTAAATGGCCTCCTTAATTGGATCATTTGAGTAGCCAGCACACCTGTGCAGGTAGGGCATGACATGATAGGCAGCTGCCTTGATAGCGGGTGGGTGCTGAATGTTCCTAATTGACAAAATAAGATTAATGCTTATGAAGAAATATAAAATCTCATCCCTTCCCCAATATCGCGCCACACCCCTACCCCTTAATTCCCTGGTTGAACTTGATGGACATATGTCTTTTTTCGACCGTACTAACTATGTAACTATGTAACATAACATGGGGGGGGGGGGGGGGGGGGTCTCCTGGCTGTTCACACAGGTGTGTCATTGCTGTACATTGACCATGCATTGCTTCTGTGGTATTGCAAAGGCAAAGACAAATGCTTCCAGCCATCCATTGCACTAATGGATTGGTCATCAGCTGGCTGTCTATGTCCCGCATCAATATAGACCAAAGTACAGAGGGTTAGGCTATGCTATTGTGCACCTACCTGATGCATCAGAAGGTGCGAGGCCCTTGCTAAATTCTGTGCACAGACTTTGAGATCTATACTTTAGACTGTATCTAAACCTGCTCCAACATGGACTGACATTCTGGCCTACTTTCAGCCGATGCGACTTGTCTGTCGCTGAACAGTCGCTTTTTATGTATTCAGCACCTATGTATAATGTTGTAAAAATGCTCTAGAAGCTAAAGTCGCAGAAATGTCACACATATTTGGCCTGCAACTTTCTGTGCGACAAATTCAGACAGGAAAAATCAGTATAAATCCTTAGAAAATTATCCCCCAGTGTCTCCATCTGCTGGCGGTATTGAATAAGCATTGCTGCACTGATGGGGTATGCATTAGACGAAAAAAAAGAAGAAAAAGAAGAATAATACGCCCAGAAAAGAGGCGAAAAGGAGAAAAACGTAAAAAAACGTGAAAAAAAAGTAAGAGGAAGAGAAGGGAAAAAAAGGTGGAAATGGGTTTAAAAGTGATTTCGGCGGAGAAATATATATATATATATATATATATATATATATATATATATATATATACGCGCACACACACACATATATATAAACGTATTCTCCGTTGAGATATTGCAGCCGCTGCTGTGTCCAGGCCCAGGAGCCTTAGCACTGTGCTGTGATGTCACTCAATACCACTGACATCACTAGGTGTAAACAACATCTCTCCTTTGCTGTGTATGTGACTATGGAGCTGTTTGGTGATGTCGTCTATTATGGCCTTCATAGAAGCAACAGGAGATTGTTGCATCCATCTAGAACCCTCAGAACTACAGTGCTATGATGTCACTCACTTCCACAGGCCTTGCAGAGTGTAAACAACAACAACCCAGCTTTGTTGTGTATGTAACCATAGGGATTTGTGATGTCACCTAGAACCTTCACAGCAGCGACAGCTTTATGAGGAGCATCAGCACTGCTCTGCCTGAGCAGAACCATCACCGCCATAGGTTGTCAAATAACCCGGATTTAACCCACACAGGTAAGTCCAATGGGGTGCAGGCATGTCCTCTATGCTTACAGCTTCCCGTGGGTGTTGGTTTGATACCGTTTGGGGACAGCCAAGGAGGCATCTGCAGGCAACAAAGGTAGGTGTGTGCTTGTGTGTGTGTTTCCTATGCAGATCCTAAGCCCAGTGTCACATGCAAGTAGGAGGAGTAAGAAGGATTCCTGGCAAATCCGGGTTATGGATTGCATTTAAAAAGGCCCCGTGGGAGTGCAATGGGCCCCTGTCTTGCTGCTTAGCAATAATGGTATGGGTTTAGGTTCTGCTGTGTGTACTGGTGGTTGACTGCCCCCCAGCCCAGAGTGTGCATGGAAAATTGTCTGGCAGCCTCCCTGACAGCAAGCAGTGATAGTGCCCATGAAGGGGACCTTGTTGGGCCCGCCCCTTTCACGGTTATCGCTTCTCGGCCTTTTGGCTAAGATCAAGTGTAGTATCTGTTCTTATCAGTTTAATATCTGATACGTCCCCTATCTGGGGACCATATATTAAATGGATTTTTGAGAACGGGGGCCGATTTCGAAGCTTGCTTCCGTCGCCCTATGCATTGACCCGATATGGCAGTATCTTCGGGTACAGTGCACCACCCCCTTACAGGGTTAAAAAGAAAGATTCCTACTTTCATTGCTACCTGCTTGCTGGCTAGCCAGCTAGCCAGCCCTGTGGGCCTTGCTGCTGCAGCCAAAAAACAAAAGGTGGTGCTGCTGCTGCTGCTTCTGCTGCTTCTGCTTGTGTCTGGCCGCTGTTGGAGCGTCCAGGCACAGGACTTCTGCTGCTGCTGACTAAATGGCCTCCTTAATTGGATCATTTGAGTAGCCAGCACACCTGTGCAGGTAGGGCATGACATGATAGGCAGCTGCCTTGATAGCGGGTGGGTGCTGAATGTTCCTAATTGACAAAATAAGATTAATGCTTATGAAGAAATATAAAATCTCATCCCTTCCCCAATATCGCGCCACACCCCTACCCCTTAATTCCCTGGTTGAACTTGATGGACATATGTCTTTTTTCGACCGTACTAACTATGTAACTATGTAACATAACATGGGGGGGGGGGGGGTCTCCTGGCTGTTCACACAGGTGTGTCATTGCTGTACATTGACCATGCATTGCTTCTGTGGTATTGCAAAGGCAAAGACAAATGCTTCCAGCCATCCATTGCACTAATGGATAGACTTGTGCACTAGAAAAATTTTCGTTTAATTTCGTTTCGTTTTTTCGTTTTGGAAAAAAATTTCGGTTCGGCAATATTTTCGGTTTAGATTTTTCGGATACATTCGGTATTCGGGTATTCGTGTTGTTTTTTTCGGATACATTCGGTATTCGGGTACATTCGGTAAATCTTTTTAGTTTTTTTGGACTTTAGCGATCCTAATAGATAATGGAGATACCTTTTTTATTAAAATTTCGCAGGGTATCATAAAAAAATCATAATAAAAAAGATACAGTGGTGATGGAAAAAATTGTATCTAATGAAATGTATCTTTTTTATTATGAAATGTTTATTCATTTTTAAACAGGGATCAATTTATGTGAGCGGGTAAAGCACTAAAAATGTAGCCGACAATAATGAAAATGTAGTGTGTGCGTGTTTTTCACTTTTTTTTTTAAACATTTTTTAGGTAGTACTACTACTCCCAGCATGGAACACACTCTTCCATGATGGGAGTAGTAGTTACCTGTACTAATTGACAGATTGCTGGGGTCCATTGTGATCCTCTTGTATAATGTATAGATGCGCCGGCTGTTCTCCTATGGTCCCCTGCACTCACGTATATATACACATATTCATATTTCCCGCAGAGCTGTGATTGGCCAGATGGTTCCAGCCAATCACAGCTCTCTGTGAGAAATAGGAATATGTGTATATATACGGCCGTGCAGGGGACCATAGGAGAGCGGCCGCCGCATTCATACATTATACTGGAGGATCGCAGCGGGTGTCAGGAGTGATACCCGCAGTGATCTTCCCTTTACTACAAGTACTACCACTCCCAACATGGAGTACACTCTGCTCCATGCTGGGAGCTGTAGTACCTGTATTAATAGACAGATCGCAGCGGGTGTCAGAAGTTACACTGGCTGCCATATGTCTATTAATGCAGGTACTACAGCTCCCAGCATGGAGCAGAGTGTGCTCCATGTTGGGAGTATTAGTACCTGCAGTAAGGGACAGATCCCAGGGATGTCACTCCTCCTGACACCCGCTGCGATCCTCCTGTGTGAATGTCGGGATCAGCTGTTCTCAGGGCTACAGAGCCAGGAGAACAGCTGACCCTGAGCCGTAGGTATACATCGTATATCTACTGCCCAGCAAGAACTTACAGTGAGCTTGCAATGTGTATATACAGTATACACATTGCTGGCTCACTTAACCCCTTGCTGAGCTGTGCGCTATGCGCAAGCCCAGCAAGGGAAGAGTTAACTTACACTGCTGGACAGTGTAGGTTAACCCTTTGGGCGGTATACACTATATACAGCTATCTATAGATAGCTGTATACAGTGTATACAGAAGACGAAGTCCAGCTTACTTCCCTCGAGTCCCGGGCCGGGTTCGTGTAGCTCCGCCCCCTAGTGGTGACGTCATTAGGGGCGGAGCTACAGAAGGGAACAAGGCTAGTTTATTTGAAGCTCTGTTCACATTGTACGTTTTGTATAATGTGAACAGACCCTTCTGGCAGTGTCTACCCAGACAGGGAGACTCCAGCTGTTGCTAAACTACAACTCCCAGCATGCCCAGACAGCATGCTGGGAGTTGTAGTTTTGCACCAATTGGTGGCTCCCTGTTTGGGTAGACATTGCATCATGGGTGCTCTCCCCAGCGGACAGCGCCAAAAATGTCATAACCAATTTTTTGTGTTTTTTTTTCTTCTCGTTTCAGATCCGTGTATGCAGAGGATTACTGCGGATTCGATGGATTACGGCGGATTATTTTTTTTCCCTTTAATAAAATGGTTAACGAGGGCTGTGGGGGAGTGTTTTTTTAAATAAAATAATTTTTCCAATGTGTTGTGTTTTTTTTTAATTTTTATTGAATTTTCAGGGTTAGTAGCGGAAGCTGTCTTATTGACGGAATCCATTACTAGGCCAGGGCTTAGTGCTAGCCCCAAAAACAGCTAGCGCTAACCCCCAATTATTACCCCGGTACCCACCGCCACAGGGGTGCCGGGAAGAGCCGGTACCAACAGGCCCGGAGCGTCAAAAATGGCGCTCCTGGACCTAGGCGGTAACAGGCTGGCGTTATTTAGGCTGGGGAGGGCCAGTAACAATGGTCCTCGCCCACCCTGGTAACGTCAGGCTGTTGCTGTTTGGTTGGTATTGTGCTGAGAATGAAAATACGGGGAACCCTATGCGTTTTTTTTTTTTAATTTAAATAAGAAAATTAAAAAAAAAAAACGCATAGGGTTCCCCGTATTTTCATTCTCAGCCAGATACCAACCAAACAGCAACAGCCTGACGTTACCAGGGTGGGCGAGGACCATTGTTACTGGCCCTCCCCAGCCTAAATAACGCCAGCCTGTTACCGCCTAGGCCCAGGAGCGCCATTTTGACGCTCCGGGCCTGTTGGTACCGGCTCTTCCCGGCACCCCTGTGGCGGTGGGTACCGGGGTAATAATTGGGGGTTAGCGCTAGCTGTTTTTGGGGCTAGCACTAAGCCCTGGCCTAGTAATGGATTCCGTCAATAAGACAGCGTCCACTACTAACCTTGAAAATTCAATAAAATAAAAAAAACACAACACATTGGAAAAATTATTTTATTTAAAAAAACACTCCCCCACAGCCCTCGTTAACCATTTTATTAAAGGAAAAAATAAATAATCCGCCGTAATCCATCGAATCCGCAGTAATCCTCTGCATACACGGATCTGAAACGAGAAGAAAAAAACACAAAAAATTGGTTATGACATTTTTGGCGCTGTCCGCTGGGGAGAGCACCCATGATGCAATGTGTACCCAAACAGGGAGCCACCAATTGGTGCAAAACTATAACTCCCAGCATGCCCAGACAGCCTTTGGCTGTCTGGGCATGCTGGGAGATGTAGTTTAGCAACAGCTGGAGTCTCCCTGTCTGGGTAGACACTGCCAGAAGGGTCTGCTCACATTATACATAACGTACAATGTGAACAGAGCTTCAGATTAATTAGCCTTGTTCCCTTCTGTAGCTCCGCCCCCTAATGACGTCATTGGGGGGGCGGAGCTACACGAACCCCGCCCGGGACTCGAGGGAAGTAAGCTGGACTTCGTCTTCTGTATACACTGTATACAGCTATCTATAGATAGCTGTATATAGTGTATACCGCCCAAAGGGTTAACCTACACTGTCCAGCAGTGTAAGTTAACTCTTCCCTTGCTGGGCTTGCGCATAGCGCACAGCTCAGCAAGGGGTTAAGTGAGCCAGCAATGTGTATACTGTATACACATTGCAAGCTCACTGTAAGTTCTTGCTGGGCAGTAGATATACGATGTATACCTACGGCTCAGCGTCAGCTGTTCTCCTGGCTCTGTAGCCCTGAGAACAGCTGATCCCGACATTCACATAAGGACGATCGCAGCGGGTGTCAGGAGGAGTGACATCCCTGGGATCTGTCCCTTACTGCAGGTACTAATACTCCCAACATGGTGCACACTCTGCTCCATGCTGGGAGCTGTAGTACCTGCATTAATAGACATATGGCAGCGAGTGTAACTTCTGACACCCGCTGCGATCTGTCTATTAATACAGGTACTACAGTTCCCAGCATGGAGCAGAGTGTGCTCCATGTTGGGAGTATTAGTACTTGTAGTAAAGGGAAGATCACTGCGGGTATCACTCCTGACACCCGCTGCGATCCTCCAGTATAATGTATGAATGCGGCAGCCGCTCTCCTATGGTCCCCTGCACGGCCGTATATATACACATATTCCTATTTCTCAAAGAGAGCTGTGATTGGCTGGAACCATCTGGCCAATCACAGCTCTGCGGGAAATATGAATATGTGTATATATACGTGAGTGCAGGGGACCATAGAAGAGCAGCCGGCGCATCTATACATTATACAAGAGGATCGCAATGGACCCTTGCAATCTGTCAATTAGTACAGGTAACTACTACTCCCATCATGGAAGAGTGTGTTCCATGCTGGGAGTAGTAGTACTACCTAAAAAATGTTTTAAAAAAAAGTGAAAAACACGCACACACTACATTTTCTGTATCTACAATTTCTATATTGTCGGCTACATTTTTAGTGCTTTACCCGCTCACATAAATTGATCCCTGTTTAAAAATGAATAAACATTTCATAATAAAAATGATACATTTCATTAGATACAATTTTTTCCATCACCACTGTATCTTTTTTATTATGATTTTTTTATGATACCCTACGAAATTTTTATAAAAAAGGTATCTCCATAATTTTTTAGGATCGCTAAAGTCCAAAAAAAGAATAAAAAGATTTACCGAATGTATCCGAATACCGAATGTATCCGAAAAATCAAACTATCTATATCCTTTTTATTATATTTGTTATCAGAATGAATTCTTCACGTTCGTTTACAGATAACGAATGCATTCGTTATTTACAGCAATAACGAATGTATTCGTTACTTTGCTATTCGTATTATCGTGGCTATTCGGGAATGTTCAAAATATGTTTTCGTGCATTCGGATCGGTCCGAATGCACGAAAACGGTAAAATTCGTTAATTTAGACATTCGTGCCGAACCGAATTGCACATGTCTACTAATGGATTGGTCATCAGCTGGCTGTCTATGTCCCGCATCAATATAGACCAAAGTACAGAGGGTTAGGCTATGTTATTGTGCACCTACCTGATGCATCAGAAGGTGCGAGGCCCTTGCTAAATTCTGTGCACAGACTTTGAGATCTATGCTTTAGACTGTATCTAAACCTGCTCCAACATGGACTGACATTCTGGCCTACTTTCAGCCGATGCGACTTGTCTGTCGCTGAACAGTCGCTTTTTATGTATTCAGCACCTATGTATAATGTTGTAAAAATGCTCTAGAAGCTAAAGTCGCAGAAATGTCACACATATTTGGCCTGCAACTTTCTGTGCGACAAATTCAGACAGGAAAAATCAGTATAAATCCTTAGAAAATTATCCCCCAGTGTCTCCATCTGCTGGCGGTATTGAATAAGCATTGCTGCACTGATGGGGTATGCATTAGACGAAAAAAAAGAAGAAAAAGAAGAATAATACGCCCAGAAAAGAGGCGAAAAGGAGAAAAACGTAAAAAAACGTGAAAAAAAAGTAAGAGGAAGAGAAGGGAAAAAAAGGTGGAAATGGGTTTAAAAGTGATTTCGGCGGAGATATATATATATATATATATATATATATATATATATATATATATATACGCGCACACACACACATATATATAAACGTATTCTCCGTTGAGATATTGCAGCCGCTGCTGTGTCCAGGCCCAGGAGCCTTAGCACTGTGCTGTGATGTCACTCAATACCACTGACATCACTAGGTGTAAACAACATCTCTCCTTTGCTGTGTATGTGACTATGGAGCTGTTTGGTGATGTCGTCTATTATGGCCTTCATAGAAGCAACAGGAGATTGTTGCATCCATCTAGAACCCTCAGAACTACAGTGCTATGATGTCACTCACTTCCACAGGCCTTGCAGAGTGTAAACAACAACAACCCAGCTTTGTTGTGTATGTAACCATAGGGATTTGTGATGTCACCTAGAACCTTCACAGCAGCGACAGCTTTATGAGGAGCATCAGCACTGCTCTGCCTGAGCAGAACCATCACCGCCATAGGTTGTCAAATAACCCGGATTTAACCCACACAGGTAAGTCCAATGGGGTGCAGGCATGTCCTCTATGCTTACAGCTTCCCGTGGGTGTTGGTTTGATACCGTTTGGGGACAGCCAAGGAGGCATCTGCAGGCAACAAAGGTAGGTGTGTGCTTGTGTGTGTGTTTCCTATGCAGATCCTAAGCCCAGTGTCACATGCAAGTAGGAGGAGTAAGAAGGGTTCCTGGCAAATCCGGGTTATGGATTGCATTTAAAAAGGCCCCGTGGGAGTGCAATGGGCCCCTGTCTTGCTGCTTAGCAATAATGGTATGGGTTTAGGTTCTGCTGTGTGTACTGGTGGTTGACTGCCCCCCAGCCCAGAGTGTGCATGGAAAATTGTCTGGCAGCCTCCCTGACAGCAAGCAGTGATAGTGCCCATGAAGGGGACCTTGTTGGGCCCGCCCCTTTCACGGTTATCGCTTCTCGGCCTTTTGGCTAAGATCAAGTGTAGTATCTGTTCTTATCAGTTTAATATCTGATACGTCCCCTATCTGGGGACCATATATTAAATGGATTTTTGAGAACGGGGGCCGATTTCGAAGCTTGCTTCCGTCGCCCTATGCATTGACCCGATATGGCAGTATCTTCGGGTACAGTGCACCACCCCCTTACAGGGTTAAAAAGAAAGATTCCTACTTTCATTGCTACCTGCTTGCTGGCTAGCCAGCTAGCCAGCCCTGTGGGCCTTGCTGCTGCAGCCAAAAAACAAAAGGTGGTGCTGCTGCTGCTGCTTCTGCTGCTTCTGCTTGTGTCTGGCCGCTGTTGGAGCGTCCAGGCACAGGACTTCTGCTGCTGCTGACTAAATGGCCTCCTTAATTGGATCATTTGAGTAGCCAGCACACCTGTGCAGGTAGGGCATGACATGATAGGCAGCTGCCTTGATAGCGGGTGGGTGCTGAATGTTCCTAATTGACAAAATAAGATTAATGCTTATGAAGAAATATAAAATCTCATCCCTTCCCCAATATCGCGCCACACCCCTACCCCTTAATTCCCTGGTTGAACTTGATGGACATATGTCTTTTTTCGACCGTACTAACTATGTAACTATGTAACATAACATGGGGGGGGGGGGGGGGTCTCCTGGCTGTTCACACAGGTGTGTCATTGCTGTACATTGACCATGCATTGCTTCTGTGGTATTGCAAAGGCAAAGACAAATGCTTCCAGCCATCCATTGCACTAATGGATTGGTCATCAGCTGGCTGTCTATGTCCCGCATCAATATAGACCAAAGTACAGAGGGTTAGGCTATGCTATTGTGCACCTACCTGATGCATCAGAAGGTGCGAGGCCCTTGCTAAATTCTGTGCACAGACTTTGAGATCTATACTTTAGACTGTATCTAAACCTGCTCCAACATGGACTGACATTCTGGCCTACTTTCAGCCGATGCGACTTGTCTGTCGCTGAACAGTCGCTTTTTATGTATTCAGCACCTATGTATAATGTTGTAAAAATGCTCTAGAAGCTAAAGTCGCAGAAATGTCACACATATTTGGCCTGCAACTTTCTGTGCGACAAATTCAGACAGGAAAAATCAGTATAAATCCTTAGAAAATTATCCCCCAGTGTCTCCATCTGCTGGCGGTATTGAATAAGCATTGCTGCACTGATGGGGTATGCATTAGACGAAAAAAAAGAAGAAAAAGAAGAATAATACGCCCAGAAAAGAGGCGAAAAGGAGAAAAACGTAAAAAAACGTGAAAAAAAAGTAAGAGGAAGAGAAGGGAAAAAAAGGTGGAAATGGGTTTAAAAGTGATTTCGGCGGAGAATATATATATATATATATATATATATATATATATATATATATATATATATATATACGCGCACACACACACATATATATAAACGTATTCTCCGTTGAGATATTGCAGCCGCTGCTGTGTCCAGGCCCAGGAGCCTTAGCACTGTGCTGTGATGTCACTCAATACCACTGACATCACTAGGTGTAAACAACATCTCTCCTTTGCTGTGTATGTGACTATGGAGCTGTTTGGTGATGTCGTCTATTATGGCCTTCATAGAAGCAACAGGAGATTGTTGCATCCATCTAGAACCCTCAGAACTACAGTGCTATGATGTCACTCACTTCCACAGGCCTTGCAGAGTGTAAACAACAACAACCCAGCTTTGTTGTGTATGTAACCATAGGGATTTGTGATGTCACCTAGAACCTTCACAGCAGCGACAGCTTTATGAGGAGCATCAGCACTGCTCTGCCTGAGCAGAACCATCACCGCCATAGGTTGTCAAATAACCCGGATTTAACCCACACAGGTAAGTCCAATGGGGTGCAGGCATGTCCTCTATGCTTACAGCTTCCCGTGGGTGTTGGTTTGATACCGTTTGGGGACAGCCAAGGAGGCATCTGCAGGCAACAAAGGTAGGTGTGTGCTTGTGTGTGTGTTTCCTATGCAGATCCTAAGCCCAGTGTCACATGCAAGTAGGAGGAGTAAGAAGGGTTCCTGGCAAATCCGGGTTATGGATTGCATTTAAAAAGGCCCCGTGGGAGTGCAATGGGCCCCTGTCTTGCTGCTTAGCAATAATGGTATGGGTTTAGGTTCTGCTGTGTGTACTGGTGGTTGACTGCCCCCCAGCCCAGAGTGTGCATGGAAAATTGTCTGGCAGCCTCCCTGACAGCAAGCAGTGATAGTGCCCATGAAGGGGACCTTGTTGGGCCCGCCCCTTTCACGGTTATCGCTTCTCGGCCTTTTGGCTAAGATCAAGTGTAGTATCTGTTCTTATCAGTTTAATATCTGATACGTCCCCTATCTGGGGACCATATATTAAATGGATTTTTGAGAACGGGGGCCGATTTCGAAGCTTGCTTCCGTCGCCCTATGCATTGACCCGATATGGCAGTATCTTCGGGTACAGTGCACCACCCCTTACAGGGTTAAAAAGAAAGATTCCTACTTTCATTGCTACCTGCTTGCTGGCTAGCCAGCTAGCCAGCCCTGTGGGCCTTGCTGCTGCAGCCAAAAAACAAAAGGTGGTGCTGCTGCTGCTGCTTCTGCTGCTTCTGCTTGTGTCTGGCCGCTGTTGGAGCGTCCAGGCACAGGACTTCTGCTGCTGCTGACTAAATGGCCTCCTTAATTGGATCATTTGAGTAGCCAGCACACCTGTGCAGGTAGGGCATGACATGATAGGCAGCTGCCTTGATAGCGGGTGGGTGCTGAATGTTCCTAATTGACAAAATAAGATTAATGCTTATGAAGAAATATAAAATCTCATCCCTTCCCCAATATCGCGCCACACCCCTACCCCTTAATTCCCTGGTTGAACTTGATGGACATATGTCTTTTTTCGACCGTACTAACTATGTAACTATGTAACATAACATGGGGGGGGGGGGGGGGGGGTCTCCTGGCTGTTCACACAGGTGTGTCATTGCTGTACATTGACCATGCATTGCTTCTGTGGTATTGCAAAGGCAAAGACAAATGCTTCCAGCCATCCATTGCACTAATGGATTGGTCATCAGCTGGCTGTCTATGTCCCGCATCAATATAGACCAAAGTACAGAGGGTTAGGCTATGCTATTGTGCACCTACCTGATGCATCAGAAGGTGCGAGGCCCTTGCTAAATTCTGTGCACAGACTTTGAGATCTATACTTTAGACTGTATCTAAACCTGCTCCAACATGGACTGACATTCTGGCCTACTTTCAGCCGATGCGACTTGTCTGTCGCTGAACAGTCGCTTTTTATGTATTCAGCACCTATGTATAATGTTGTAAAAATGCTCTAGAAGCTAAAGTCGCAGAAATGTCACACATATTTGGCCTGCAACTTTCTGTGCGACAAATTCAGACAGGAAAAATCAGTATAAATCCTTAGAAAATTATCCCCCAGTGTCTCCATCTGCTGGCGGTATTGAATAAGCATTGCTGCACTGATGGGGTATGCATTAGACGAAAAAAAAGAAGAAAAAGAAGAATAATACGCCCAGAAAAGAGGCGAAAAGGAGAAAAACGTAAAAAAACGTGAAAAAAAAGTAAGAGGAAGAGAAGGGAAAAAAAGGTGGAAATGGGTTTAAAAGTGATTTCGGCGGAGAAATATATATATATATATATATATATATATATATATATATATATATATATATATACGCGCACACACACACATATATATAAACGTATTCTCCGTTGAGATATTGCAGCCGCTGCTGTGTCCAGGCCCAGGAGCCTTAGCACTGTGCTGTGATGTAACTCAATACCACTGACATCACTAGGTGTAAACAACATCTCTCCTTTGCTGTGTATGTGACTATGGAGCTGTTTGGTGATGTCGTCTATTACGGCCTTCATAGAAGCAACAGGAGATTGTTGCATCCATCTTGAACCCTCAGAACTACAGTGCTATGATGTCACTCACTTCCACAGGCCTTGCAGAGTGTAAACAACAACAACCCAGCTTTGTTGTGTATGTAACCAAAGGGATTTGTGATGTCACCTAGAACCTTCACAGCAGCGACAGCTTTATGAGGAGCATCAGCACTGCTCTGCCTGAGCAGAACCATCACCGCCATAGGTTGTCAAATAACCCGGATTTAACCCACACAGGTAAGTCCAATGGGGTGCAGGCATGTCCTCTATGCTTACAGCTTCCCGTGGGTGTTGGTTTGATACCGTTTGGGGACAGCCAAGGAGGCATCTGCAGGCAACAAAGGTAGGTGTGTGCTTGTGTGTGTGTTTCCTATGCAGATCCTAAGCCCAGTGTCACATGCAAGTAGGAGGAGTAAGAAGGGTTCCTGGCAAATCCGGGTTATGGATTGCATTTAAAAAGGCCCCGTGGGAGTGCAATGGGCCCCTGTCTTGCTGCTTAGCAATAATGGTATGGGTTTAGGTTCTGCTGTGTGTACTGGTGGTTGACTGCCCCCCAGCCCAGAGTGTGCATGGAAAATTGTCTGGCAGCCTCCCTGACAGCAAGCAGTGATAGTGCCCATGAAGGGGACCTTGTTGGGCCCGCCCCTTTCACGGTTATCGCTTCTCGGCCTTTTGGCTAAGATCAAGTGTAGTATCTGTTCTTATCAGTTTAATATCTGATACGTCCCCTATCTGGGGACCATATATTAAATGGATTTTTGAGAACGGGGGCCGATTTCGAAGCTTGCTTCCGTCGCCCTATGCATTGACCCGATATGGCAGTATCTTCGGGTACAGTGCACCACCCCCTTACAGGGTTAAAAAGAAAGATTCCTACTTTCATTGCTACCTGCTTGCTGGCTAGCCAGCTAGCCAGCCCTGTGGGCCTTGCTGCTGCTGCAGCCAAAAAACAAAAGGTGGTGCTGCTGCTGCTTCTGCTGCTTCTGCTTCTGCTTGTGTCTGGCCCCTGTTGGAGCGTCCAGGCACAGGACTTCTGCTGCTGCTGACTAAATGGCCTCCTTAATTGGATCATTTGAGTAGCCAGCACACCTGTGCAGGTAGGGCATGACATGATAGGCAGCTGCCTTGATAGCGGGTGGGTGCTGAATGTTCCTAATTGACAAAATAAGATTAATGCTTATGAAGAAATATAAAATCTCATCCCTTCCCCAATATCGCGCCACACCCCTACCCCTTAATTCCCTGGTTGAACGTGATGGACATATGTCTTTTTTCGACCGTACTAACTATGTAACTATGTAACATAACATGGGGGGGGGGGGGGGGGGGTCTCCTGGCTGTTCACACAGGTGTGTCATTGCTGTACATTGACCATGCATTGCTTCTGTGGTATTGCAAAGGCAAAGACAAATGCTTCCAGCCATCCATTGCACTAATGGATTGGTCATCAGCTGGCTGTCTATGTCCCGCATCAATATAGACCAAAGTACAGAGGGTTAGGCTATGCTATTGTGCACCTACCTGATGCATCAGAAGGTGCGAGGCCCTTGCTAAATTCTGTGCACAGACTTTGAGATCTATGCTTTAGACTGTATCTAAACCTGCTCCAACATGGACTGACATTCTGGCCTACTTTCAGCCGATGCGACTTGTCTGTCGCTGAACAGTCGCTTTTTATGTATTCAGCACCTATGTATAATGTTGTAAAAATGCTCTAGAAGCTAAAGTCGCAGAAATGTCACACATATTTGGAATGCAACTTTCTGTGCGACAAATTCAGACAGGAAAAATCAGTATAAATCCTTAGAAAATTATCCCCCAGTGTCTCCATCTGCTGGCGGTATTGAATAAGCATTGCTGCACTGATGGGGTATGCATTAGACGAAAAAAAAGAAGAAAAAGAAGAATAATACGCCCAGAAAAGAGGCGAAAAGGAGAAAAACGTAAAAAAACGTGAAAAAAAAGTAAGAGGAAGAGAAGGGAAAAAAAGGTGGAAATGGGTTTAAAAGTGATTTCGGCGGAGAAATATATATATATATATATATATATATATATATATATATATATATATATATATATATATGCGCACACACACACATAGATATAAACGTATTCTCCGTTGAGATATTGCAGCCGCTGCTGTGTCCAGGCCCAGGAGCCTTAGCACTGTGCTGTGATGTCACTCAATACCACTGACATCACTAGGTGTAAACAACATCTCTCCTTTGCTGTGTATGTGACTATGGAGCTGTTTGGTGATGTCGTCTATTACGGCCTTCATAGAAGCAACAGGAGATTGTTGCATCCATCTTGAACCCTCAGAACTACAGTGCTATGATGTCACTCACTTCCACAGGCCTTGCAGAGTGTAAACAACAACAACCCAGCTTTGTTGTGTATGTAACCAAAGGGATTTGTGATGTCACCTAGAACCTTCACAGCAGCGACAGCTTTATGAGGAGCATCAGCACTGCTCTGCCTGAGCAGAACCATCACCGCCATAGGTTGTCAAATAACCCGGATTTAACCCACACAGGTAAGTCCAATGGGGTGCAGGCATGTCCTCTATGCTTACAGCTTCCCGTGGGTGTTGGTTTGATACCGTTTGGGGACAGCCAAGGAGGCATCTGCAGGCAACAAAGGTAGGTGTGTGCTTGTGTGTGTGTTTCCTATGCAGATCCTAAGCCCAGTGTCACATGCAAGTAGGAGGAGTAAGAAGGGTTCCTGGCAAATCCGGGTTATGGATTGCATTTAAAAAGGCCCCGTGGGAGTGCAATGGGCCCCTGTCTTGCTGCTTAGCAATAATGGTATGGGTTTAGGTTCTGCTGTGTGTACTGGTGGTTGACTGCCCCCCAGCCCAGAGTGTGCATGGAAAATTGTCTGGCAGCCTCCCTGACAGCAAGCAGTGATAGTGCCCATGAAGGGGACCTTGTTGGGCCCGCCCCTTTCACGGTTATCGCTTCTCGGCCTTTTGGCTAAGATCAAGTGTAGTATCTGTTCTTATCAGTTTAATATCTGATACGTCCCCTATCTGGGGACCATATATTAAATGGATTTTTGAGAACGGGGGCCGATTTCGAAGCTTGCTTCCGTCGCCCTATGCATTGACCCGATATGGCAGTATCTTCGGGTACAGTGCACCACCCCCTTACAGGGTTAAAAAGAAAGATTCCTACTTTCATTGCTACCTGCTTGCTGGCTAGCCAGCTAGCCAGCCCTGTGGGCCTTGCTGCTGCTGCAGCCAAAAAACAAAAGGTGGTGCTGCTGCTGCTTCTGCTGCTTCTGCTTCTGCTTGTGTCTGGCCCCTGTTGGAGCGTCCAGGCACAGGACTTCTGCTGCTGCTGACTAAATGGCCTCCTTAATTGGATCATTTGAGTAGCCAGCACACCTGTGCAGGTAGGGCATGACATGATAGGCAGCTGCCTTGATAGCGGGTGGGTGCTGAATGTTCCTAATTGACAAAATAAGATTAATGCTTATGAAGAAATATAAAATCTCATCCCTTCCCCAATATCGCGCCACACCCCTACCCCTTAATTCCCTGGTTGAACGTGATGGACATATGTCTTTTTTCGACCGTACTAACTATGTAACTATGTAACATAACATGGGGGGGGGGGTCTCCTGGCTGTTCACACAGGTGTGTCATTGCTGTACATTGACCATGCATTGCTTCTGTGGTATTGCAAAGGCAAAGACAAATGCTTCCAGCCATCCATTGCACTAATGGATTGGTCATCAGCTGGCTGTCTATGTCCCGCATCAATATAGACCAAAGTACAGAGGGTTAGGCTATGCTATTGTGCACCTACCTGATGCATCAGAAGGTGCGAGGCCCTTGCTAAATTCTGTGCACAGACTTTGAGATCTATGCTTTAGACTGTATCTAAACCTGCTCCAACATGGACTGACATTCTGGCCTACTTTCAGCCGATGCGACTTGTCTGTCGCTGAACAGTCGCTTTTTATGTATTCAGCACCTATGTATAATGTTGTAAAAATGCTCTAGAAGCTAAAGTCGCAGAAATGTCACACATATTTGGCCTGCAACTTTCTGTGCGACAAATTCAGACAGGAAAAATCAGTATAAATCCTTAGAAAATTATCCCCCAGTGTCTCCATCTGCTGGCGGTATTGAATAAGCATTGCTGCACTGATGGGGTATGCATTAGACGAAAAAAAAGAAGAAAAAGAAGAATAATACGCCCAGAAAAGAGGCGAAAAGGAGAAAAACGTAAAAAAACGTGAAAAAAAAGTAAGAGGAAGAGAAGGGAAAAAAAGGTGGAAATGGGTTTAAAAGTGATTTCGGCGGAGAAATATATATATATATATATATATATATATATATATATATATATGCGCACACACACACATAGATATAAACGTATTCTCCGTTGAGATATTGCAGCCGCTGCTGTGTCCAGGCCCAGGAGCCTTAGCACTGTGCTGTGATGTCACTCAATACCACTGACATCACTAGGTGTAAACAACATCTCTCCTTTGCTGTGTATGTGACTATGGAGCTGTTTGGTGATGTCGTCTATTACGGCCTTCATAGAAGCAACAGGAGATTGTTGCATCCATCTTGAACCCTCAGAACTACAGTGCTATGATGTCACTCACTTCCACAGGCCTTGCAGAGTGTAAACAACAACAACCCAGCTTTGTTGTGTATGTAACCAAAGGGATTTGTGATGTCACCTAGAACCTTCACAGCAGCGACAGCTTTATGAGGAGCATCAGCACTGCTCTGCCTGAGCAGAACCATCACCGCCATAGGTTGTCAAATAACCCGGATTTAACCCACACAGGTAAGTCCAATGGGGTGCAGGCATGTCCTCTATGCTTACAGCTTCCCGTGGGTGTTGGTTTGATACCGTTTGGGGACAGCCAAGGAGGCATCTGCAGGCAACAAAGGTAGGTGTGTGCTTGTGTGTGTGTTTCCTATGCAGATCCTAAGCCCAGTGTCACATGCAAGTAGGAGGAGTAAGAAGGGTTCCTGGCAAATCCGGGTTATGGATTGCATTTAAAAAGGCCCCGTGGGAGTGCAATGGGCCCCTGTCTTGCTGCTTAGCAATAATGGTATGGGTTTAGGTTCTGCTGTGTGTACTGGTGGTTGACTGCCCCCCAGCCCAGAGTGTGCATGGAAAATTGTCTGGCAGCCTCCCTGACAGCAAGCAGTGATAGTGCCCATGAAGGGGACCTTGTTGGGCCCGCCCCTTTCACGGTTATCGCTTCTCGGCCTTTTGGCTAAGATCAAGTGTAGTATCTGTTCTTATCAGTTTAATATCTGATACGTCCCCTATCTGGGGACCATATATTAAATGGATTTTTGAGAACGGGGGCCGATTTCGAAGCTTGCTTCCGTCGCCCTATGCATTGACCCGATATGGCAGTATCTTCGGGTACAGTGCACCACCCCCTTACAGGGTTAAAAAGAAAGATTCCTACTTTCATTGCTACCTGCTTGCTGGCTAGCCAGCTAGCCAGCCCTGTGGGCCTTGCTGCTGCTGCAGCCAAAAAACAAAAGGTGGTGCTGCTGCTGCTTCTGCTGCTTCTGCTTCTGCTTGTGTCTGGCCCCTGTTGGAGCGTCCAGGCACAGGACTTCTGCTGCTGCTGACTAAATGGCCTCCTTAATTGGATCATTTGAGTAGCCAGCACACCTGTGCAGGTAGGGCATGACATGATAGGCAGCTGCCTTGATAGCGGGTGGGTGCTGAATGTTCCTAATTGACAAAATAAGATTAATGCTTATGAAGAAATATAAAATCTCATCCCTTCCCCAATATCGCGCCACACCCCTACCCCTTAATTCCCTGGTTGAACGTGATGGACATATGTCTTTTTTCGACCGTACTAACTATGTAACTATGTAACATAACATGGGGGGGGTCTCCTGGCTGTTCACACAGGTGTGTCATTGCTGTACATTGACCATGCATTGCTTCTGTGGTATTGCAAAGGCAAAGACAAATGCTTCCAGCCATCCATTGCACTAATGGATTGGTCATCAGCTGGCTGTCTATGTCCCGCATCAATATAGACCAAAGTACAGAGGGTTAGGCTATGCTATTGTGCACCTACCTGATGCATCAGAAGGTGCGAGGCCCTTGCTAAATTCTGTGCACAGACTTTGAGATCTATGCTTTAGACTGTATCTAAACCTGCTCCAACATGGACTGACATTCTGGCCTACTTTCAGCCGATGCGACTTGTCTGTCGCTGAACAGTCGCTTTTTATGTATTCAGCACCTATGTATAATGTTGTAAAAATGCTCTAGAAGCTAAAGTCGCAGAAATGTCACACATATTTGGCCTGCAACTTTCTGTGCGACAAATTCAGACAGGAAAAATCTGTATAAATCCTTAGAAAATTATCCCCCAGTGTCTCCATCTGCTGGCGGTATTGAATAAGCATTGCTGCACTGATGGGGTATGCATTAGACGAAAAAAAAGAAGAAAAAGAAGAATAATACGCCCAGAAAAGAGGCGAAAAGGAGAAAAACGTAAAAAAACGTGAAAAAAAAGTAAGAGGAAGAGAAGGGAAAAAAAGGTGGAAATGGGTTTAAAAGTGATTTCGGCGGAGAAATATATATATATATATATATATATATATATATATATATATATATATATATATGCGCACACACACACATAGATATAAACGTATTCTCCGTTGAGATATTGCAGCCGCTGCTGTGTCCAGGCCCAGGAGCCTTAGCACTGTGCTGTGATGTCACTCAATACCACTGACATCACTAGGTGTAAACAACATCTCTCCTTTGCTGTGTATGTGACTATGGAGCTGTTTGGTGATGTCGTCTATTACGGCCTTCATAGAAGCAACAGGAGATTGTTGCATCCATCTTGAACCCTCAGAACTACAGTGCTATGATGTCACTCACTTCCACAGGCCTTGCAGAGTGTAAACAACAACAACCCAGCTTTGTTGTGTATGTAACCAAAGGGATTTGTGATGTCACCTAGAACCTTCACAGCAGCGACAGCTTTATGAGGAGCATCAGCACTGCTCTGCCTGAGCAGAACCATCACCGCCATAGGTTGTCAAATAACCCGGATTTAACCCACACAGGTAAGTCCAATGGGGTGCAGGCATGTCCTCTATGCTTACAGCTTCCCGTGGGTGTTGGTTTGATACCGTTTGGGGACAGCCAAGGAGGCATCTGCAGGCAACAAAGGTAGGTGTGTGCTTGTGTGTGTGTTTCCTATGCAGATCCTAAGCCCAGTGTCACATGCAAGTAGGAGGAGTAAGAAGGGTTCCTGGCAAATCCGGGTTATGGATTGCATTTAAAAAGGCCCCGTGGGAGTGCAATGGGCCCCTGTCTTGCTGCTTAGCAATAATGGTATGGGTTTAGGTTCTGCTGTGTGTACTGGTGGTTGACTGCCCCCCAGCCCAGAGTGTGCATGGAAAATTGTCTGGCAGCCTCCCTGACAGCAAGCAGTGATAGTGCCCATGAAGGGGACCTTGTTGGGCCCGCCCCTTTCACGGTTATCGCTTCTCGGCCTTTTGGCTAAGATCAAGTGTAGTATCTGTTCTTATCAGTTTAATATCTGATACGTCCCCTATCTGGGGACCATATATTAAATGGATTTTTGAGAACGGGGGCCGATTTCGAAGCTTGCTTCCGTCGCCCTATGCATTGACCCGATATGGCAGTATCTTCGGGTACAGTGCACCACCCCCTTACAGGGTTAAAAAGAAAGATTCCTACTTTCATTGCTACCTGCTTGCTGGCTAGCCAGCTAGCCAGCCCTGTGGGCCTTGCTGCTGCTGCAGCCAAAAAACCAAAGGTGGTGCTGCTGCTGCTTCTGCTGCTTCTGCTTCTGCTTGTGTCTGGCCCCTGTTGGAGCGTCCAGGCACAGGACTTCTGCTGCTGCTGACTAAATGGCCTCCTTAATTGGATCATTTGAGTAGCCAGCACACCTGTGCAGGTAGGGCATGACATGATAGGCAGCTGCCTTGATAGCGGGTGGGTGCTGAATGTTCCTAATTGACAAAATAAGATTAATGCTTATGAAGAAATATAAAATCTCATCCCTTCCCCAATATCGCGCCACACCCCTACCCCTTAATTCCCTGGTTGAACGTGATGGACATATGTCTTTTTTCGACCGTACTAACTATGTAACTATGTAACATAACATGGGGGGGGGGTCTCCTGGCTGTTCACACAGGTGTGTCATTGCTGTACATTGACCATGCATTGCTTCTGTGGTATTGCAAAGGCAAAGACAAATGCTTCCAGCCATCCATTGCACTAATGGATTGGTCATCAGCTGGCTGTCTATGTCCCGCATCAATATAGACCAAAGTACAGAGGGTTAGGCTATGCTATTGTGCACCTACCTGATGCATCAGAAGGTGCGAGGCCCTTGCTAAATTCTGTGCACAGACTTTGAGATCTATGCTTTAGACTGTATCTAAACCTGCTCCAACATGGACTGACATTCTGGCCTACTTTCAGCCGATGCGACTTGTCTGTCGCTGAACAGTCGCTTTTTATGTATTCAGCACCTATGTATAATGTTGTAAAAATGCTCTAGAAGCTAAAGTCGCAGAAATGTCACACATATTTGGCCTGCAACTTTCTGTGCGACAAATTCAGACAGGAAAAATCAGTATAAATCCTTAGAAAATTATCCCCCAGTGTCTCCATCTGCTGGCGGTATTGAATAAGCATTGCTGCACTGATGGGGTATGCATTAGACGAAAAAAAAGAAGAAAAAGAAGAATAATACGCCCAGAAAAGAGGCGAAAAGGAGAAAAACGTAAAAAAACGTGAAAAAAAAGTAAGAGGAAGAGAAGGGAAAAAAAGGTGGAAATGGGTTTAAAAGTGATTTCGGCGGAGAATATATATATATATATATATATATATATATATATATATATATATATATGCGCACACACACACATAGATATAAACGTATTCTCCGTTGAGATATTGCAGCCGCTGCTGTGTCCAGGCCCAGGAGCCTTAGCACTGTGCTGTGATGTCACTCAATACCATTGACATCACTAGGTGTAAACAACATCTCTCCTTTGCTGTGTATGTGACTATGGAGCTGTTTGGTGATGTCGTCTATTACGGCCTTCATAGAAGCAACAGGAGATTGTTGCATCCATCTTGAACCCTCAGAACTACAGTGCTATGATGTCACTCACTTCCACAGGCCTTGCAGAGTGTAAACAACAACAACCCAGCTTTGTTGTGTATGTAACCAAAGGGATTTGTGATGTCACCTAGAACCTTCACAGCAGCGACAGCTTTATGAGGAGCATCAGCACTGCTCTGCCTGAGCAGAACCATCACCGCCATAGGTTGTCAAATAACCCGGATTTAACCCACACAGGTAAGTCCAATGGGGTGCAGGCATGTCCTCTATGCTTACAGCTTCCCGTGGGTGTTGGTTTGATACCGTTTGGGGACAGCCAAGGAGGCATCTGCAGGCAACAAAGGTAGGTGTGTGCTTGTGTGTGTGTTTCCTATGCAGATCCTAAGCCCAGTGTCACATGCAAGTAGGAGGAGTAAGAAGGGTTCCTGGCAAATCCGGGTTATGGATTGCATTTAAAAAGGCCCCGTGGGAGTGCAATGGGCCCCTGTCTTGCTGCTTAGCAATAATGGTATGGGTTTAGGTTCTGCTGTGTGTACTGGTGGTTGACTGCCCCCCAGCCCAGAGTGTGCATGGAAAATTGTCTGGCAGCCTCCCTGACAGCAAGCAGTGATAGTGCCCATGAAGGGGACCTTGTTGGGCCCGCCCCTTTCACGGTTATCGCTTCTCGGCCTTTTGGCTAAGATCAAGTGTAGTATCTGTTCTTATCAGTTTAATATCTGATACGTCCCCTATCTGGGGACCATATATTAAATGGATTTTTGAGAACGGGGGCCGATTTCGAAGCTTGCTTCCGTCGCCCTATGCATTGACCCGATATGGCAGTATCTTCGGGTACAGTGCACCACCCCCTTACAGGGTTAAAAAGAAAGATTCCTACTTTCATTGCTACCTGCTTGCTGGCTAGCCAGCTAGCCAGCCCTGTGGGCCTTGCTGCTGCTGCAGCCAAAAAACAAAAGGTGGTGCTGCTGCTGCTTCTGCTGCTTCTGCTTCTGCTTGTGTCTGGCCCCTGTTGGAGCGTCCAGGCACAGGACTTCTGCTGCTGCTGACTAAATGGCCTCCTTAATTGGATCATTTGAGTAGCCAGCACACCTGTGCAGGTAGGGCATGACATGATAGGCAGCTGCCTTGATAGCGGGTGGGTGCTGAATGTTCCTAATTGACAAAATAAGATTAATGCTTATGAAGAAATATAAAATCTCATCCCTTCCCCAATATCGCGCCACACCCCTACCCCTTAATTCCCTGGTTGAACGTGATGGACATATGTCTTTTTTCGACCGTACTAACTATGTAACTATGTAACATAACATGGGGGGGGGGGGGGGGGGGTCTCCTGGCTGTTCACACAGGTGTGTCATTGCTGTACATTGACCATGCATTGCTTCTGTGGTATTGCAAAGGCAAAGACAAATGCTTCCAGCCATCCATTGCACTAATGGATTGGTCATCAGCTGGCTGTCTATGTCCCGCATCAATATAGACCAAAGTACAGAGGGTTAGGCTATGCTATTGTGCACCTACCTGATGCATCAGAAGGTGCGAGGCCCTTGCTAAATTCTGTGCACAGACTTTGAGATCTATGCTTTAGACTGTATCTAAACCTGCTCCAACATGGACTGACATTCTGGCCTACTTTCAGCCGATGCGACTTGTCTGTCGCTGAACAGTCGCTTTTTATGTATTCAGCACCTATGTATAATGTTGTAAAAATGCTCTAGAAGCTAAAGTCGCAGAAATGTCACACATATTTGGCCTGCAACTTTCTGTGCGACAAATTCAGACAGGAAAAATCAGTATAAATCCTTAGAAAATTATCCCCCAGTGTCTCCATCTGCTGGCGGTATTGAATAAGCATTGCTGCACTGATGGGGTATGCATTAGACGAAAAAAAAGAAGAAAAAGAAGAATAATACGCCCAGAAAAGAGGCGAAAAGGAGAAAAACGTAAAAAAACGTGAAAAAAAAGTAAGAGGAAGAGAAGGGAAAAAAAGGTGGAAATGGGTTTAAAAGTGATTTCGGCGGAGAAATATATATATATATATATATATATATATATATATATATATATATATATATATATGCGCACACACACACATAGATATAAACGTATTCTCCGTTGAGATATTGCAGCCGCTGCTGTGTCCAGGCCCAGGAGCCTTAGCACTGTGCTGTGATGTCACTCAATACCACTGACATCACTAGGTGTAAACAACATCTCTCCTTTGCTGTGTATGTGACTATGGAGCTGTTTGGTGATGTCGTCTATTACGGCCTTCATAGAAGCAACAGGAGATTGTTGCATCCATCTTGAACCCTCAGAACTACAGTGCTATGATGTCACTCACTTCCACAGGCCTTGCAGAGTGTAAACAACAACAACCCAGCTTTGTTGTGTATGTAACCAAAGGGATTTGTGATGTCACCTAGAACCTTCACAGCAGCGACAGCTTTATGAGGAGCATCAGCACTGCTCTGCCTGAGCAGAACCATCACCGCCATAGGTTGTCAAATAACCCGGATTTAACCCACACAGGTAAGTCCAATGGGGTGCAGGCATGTCCTCTATGCTTACAGCTTCCCGTGGGTGTTGGTTTGATACCGTTTGGGGACAGCCAAGGAGGCATCTGCAGGCAACAAAGGTAGGTGTGTGCTTGTGTGTGTGTTTCCTATGCAGATCCTAAGCCCAGTGTCACATGCAAGTAGGAGGAGTAAGAAGGGTTCCTGGCAAATCCGGGTTATGGATTGCATTTAAAAAGGCCCCGTGGGAGTGCAATGGGCCCCTGTCTTGCTGCTTAGCAATAATGGTATGGGTTTAGGTTCTGCTGTGTGTACTGGTGGTTGACTGCCCCCCAGCCCAGAGTGTGCATGGAAAATTGTCTGGCAGCCTCCCTGACAGCAAGCAGTGATAGTGCCCATGAAGGGGACCTTGTTGGGCCCGCCCCTTTCACGGTTATCGCTTCTCGGCCTTTTGGCTAAGATCAAGTGTAGTATCTGTTCTTATCAGTTTAATATCTGATACGTCCCCTATCTGGGGACCATATATTAAATGGATTTTTGAGAACGGGGGCCGATTTCGAAGCTTGCTTCCGTCGCCCTATGCATTGACCCGATATGGCAGTATCTTCGGGTACAGTGCACCACCCCCTTACAGGGTTAAAAAGAAAGATTCCTACTTTCATTGCTACCTGCTTGCTGGCTAGCCAGCTAGCCAGCCCTGTGGGCCTTGCTGCTGCTGCAGCCAAAAAACAAAAGGTGGTGCTGCTGCTGCTTCTGCTGCTTCTGCTTCTGCTTGTGTCTGGCCCCTGTTGGAGCGTCCAGGCACAGGACTTCTGCTGCTGCTGACTAAATGGCCTCCTTAATTGGATCATTTGAGTAGCCAGCACACCTGTGCAGGTAGGGCATGACATGATAGGCAGCTGCCTTGATAGCGGGTGGGTGCTGAATGTTCCTAATTGACAAAATAAGATTAATGCTTATGAAGAAATATAAAATCTCATCCCTTCCCCAATATCGCGCCACACCCCTACCCCTTAATTCCCTGGTTGAACGTGATGGACATATGTCTTTTTTCGACCGTACTAACTATGTAACTATGTAACATAACATGGGGGGGGGGTCTCCTGGCTGTTCACACAGGTGTGTCATTGCTGTACATTGACCATGCATTGCTTCTGTGGTATTGCAAAGGCAAAGACAAATGCTTCCAGCCATCCATTGCACTAATGGATTGGTCATCAGCTGGCTGTCTATGTCCCGCATCAATATAGACCAAAGTACAGAGGGTTAGGCTATGCTATTGTGCACCTACCTGATGCATCAGAAGGTGCGAGGCCCTTGCTAAATTCTGTGCACAGACTTTGAGATCTATGCTTTAGACTGTATCTAAACCTGCTCCAACATGGACTGACATTCTGGCCTACTTTCAGCCGATGCGACTTGTCTGTCGCTGAACAGTCGCTTTTTATGTATTCAGCACCTATGTATAATGTTGTAAAAATGCTCTAGAAGCTAAAGTCGCAGAAATGTCACACATATTTGGCCTGCAACTTTCTGTGCGACAAATTCAGACAGGAAAAATCAGTATAAATCCTTAGAAAATTATCCCCCAGTGTCTCCATCTGCTGGCGGTATTGAATAAGCATTGCTGCACTGATGGGGTATGCATTAGACGAAAAAAAAGAAGAAAAAGAAGAATAATACGCCCAGAAAAGAGGCGAAAAGGAGAAAAACGTAAAAAAACGTGAAAAAAAAGTAAGAGGAAGAGAAGGGAAAAAAAGGTGGAAATGGGTTTAAAAGTGATTTCGGCGGAGAAATATATATATATATATATATATATATATATATATATATATATATATGCGCACACACACACATAGATATAAACGTATTCTCCGTTGAGATATTGCAGCCGCTGCTGTGTCCAGGCCCAGGAGCCTTAGCACTGTGCTGTGATGTCACTCAATACCACTGACATCACTAGGTGTAAACAACATCTCTCCTTTGCTGTGTATGTGACTATGGAGCTGTTTGGTGATGTCGTCTATTACGGCCTTCATAGAAGCAACAGGAGATTGTTGCATCCATCTTGAACCCTCAGAACTACAGTGCTATGATGTCACTCACTTCCACAGGCCTTGCAGAGTGTAAACAACAACAACCCAGCTTTGTTGTGTATGTAACCAAAGGGATTTGTGATGTCACCTAGAACCTTCACAGCAGCGACAGCTTTATGAGGAGCATCAGCACTGCTCTGCCTGAGCAGAACCATCACCGCCATAGGTTGTCAAATAACCCGGATTTAACCCACACAGGTAAGTCCAATGGGGTGCAGGCATGTCCTCTATGCTTACAGCTTCCCGTGGGTGTTGGTTTGATACCGTTTGGGGACAGCCAAGGAGGCATCTGCAGGCAACAAAGGTAGGTGTGTGCTTGTGTGTGTGTTTCCTATGCAGATCCTAAGCCCAGTGTCACATGCAAGTAGGAGGAGTAAGAAGGGTTCCTGGCAAATCCGGGTTATGGATTGCATTTAAAAAGGCCCCGTGGGAGTGCAATGGGCCCCTGTCTTGCTGCTTAGCAATAATGGTATGGGTTTAGGTTCTGCTGTGTGTACTGGTGGTTGACTGCCCCCCAGCCCAGAGTGTGCATGGAAAATTGTCTGGCAGCCTCCCTGACAGCAAGCAGTGATAGTGCCCATGAAGGGGACCTTGTTGGGCCCGCCCCTTTCACGGTTATCGCTTCTCGGCCTTTTGGCTAAGATCAAGTGTAGTATCTGTTCTTATCAGTTTAATATCTGATACGTCCCCTATCTGGGGACCATATATTAAATGGATTTTTGAGAACGGGGGCCGATTTCGAAGCTTGCTTCCGTCGCCCTATGCATTGACCCGATATGGCAGTATCTTCGGGTACAGTGCACCACCCCCTTACAGGGTTAAAAAGAAAGATTCCTACTTTCATTGCTACCTGCTTGCTGGCTAGCCAGCTAGCCAGCCCTGTGGGCCTTGCTGCTGCTGCAGCCAAAAAACAAAAGGTGGTGCTGCTGCTGCTTCTGCTGCTTCTGCTTCTGCTTGTGTCTGGCCCCTGTTGGAGCGTCCAGGCACAGGACTTCTGCTGCTGCTGACTAAATGGCCTCCTTAATTGGATCATTTGAGTAGCCAGCACACCTGTGCAGGTAGGGCATGACATGATAGGCAGCTGCCTTGATAGCGGGTGGGTGCTGAATGTTCCTAATTGACAAAATAAGATTAATGCTTATGAAGAAATATAAAATCTCATCCCTTCCCCAATATCGCGCCACACCCCTACCCCTTAATTCCCTGGTTGAACGTGATGGACATATGTCTTTTTTCGACCGTACTAACTATGTAACTATGTAACATAACATGGGGGGGGGGGGGGGGTCTCCTGGCTGTTCACACAGGTGTGTCATTGCTGTACATTGACCATGCATTGCTTCTGTGGTATTGCAAAGGCAAAGACAAATGCTTCCAGCCATCCATTGCACTAATGGATTGGTCATCAGCTGGCTGTCTATGTCCCGCATCAATATAGACCAAAGTACAGAGGGTTAGGCTATGCTATTGTGCACCTACCTGATGCATCAGAAGGTGCGAGGCCCTTGCTAAATTCTGTGCACAGACTTTGAGATCTATGCTTTAGACTGTATCTAAACCTGCTCCAACATGGACTGACATTCTGGCCTACTTTCAGCCGATGCGACTTGTCTGTCGCTGAACAGTCGCTTTTTATGTATTCAGCACCTATGTATAATGTTGTAAAAATGCTCTAGAAGCTAAAGTCGCAGAAATGTCACACATATTTGGCCTGCAACTTTCTGTGCGACAAATTCAGACAGGAAAAATCAGTATAAATCCTTAGAAAATTATCCCCCAGTGTCTCCATCTGCTGGCGGTATTGAATAAGCATTGCTGCACTGATGGGGTATGCATTAGACGAAAAAAAAGAAGAAAAAGAAGAATAATACGCCCAGAAAAGAGGCGAAAAGGAGAAAAACGTAAAAAAACGTGAAAAAAAAGTAAGAGGAAGAGAAGGGAAAAAAAGGTGGAAATGGGTTTAAAAGTGATTTCGGCGGAGATATATATATATATATATATATATATATATATATATATATATATATATATATGCGCACACACACACATAGATATAAACGTATTCTCCGTTGAGATATTGCAGCCGCTGCTGTGTCCAGGCCCAGGAGCCTTAGCACTGTGCTGTGATGTCACTCAATACCACTGACATCACTAGGTGTAAACAACATCTCTCCTTTGCTGTGTATGTGACTATGGAGCTGTTTGGTGATGTCGTCTATTACGGCCTTCATAGAAGCAACAGGAGATTGTTGCATCCATCTTGAACCCTCAGAACTACAGTGCTATGATGTCACTCACTTCCACAGGCCTTGCAGAGTGTAAACAACAACAACCCAGCTTTGTTGTGTATGTAACCAAAGGGATTTGTGATGTCACCTAGAACCTTCACAGCAGCGACAGCTTTATGAGGAGCATCAGCACTGCTCTGCCTGAGCAGAACCATCACCGCCATAGGTTGTCAAATAACCCGGATTTAACCCACACAGGTAAGTCCAATGGGGTGCAGGCATGTCCTCTATGCTTACAGCTTCCCGTGGGTGTTGGTTTGATACCGTTTGGGGACAGCCAAGGAGGCATCTGCAGGCAACAAAGGTAGGTGTGTGCTTGTGTGTGTGTTTCCTATGCAGATCCTAAGCCCAGTGTCACATGCAAGTAGGAGGAGTAAGAAGGGTTCCTGGCAAATCCGGGTTATGGATTGCATTTAAAAAGGCCCCGTGGGAGTGCAATGGGCCCCTGTCTTGCTGCTTAGCAATAATGGTATGGGTTTAGGTTCTGCTGTGTGTACTGGTGGTTGACTGCCCCCCAGCCCAGAGTGTGCATGGAAAATTGTCTGGCAGCCTCCCTGACAGCAAGCAGTGATAGTGCCCATGAAGGGGACCTTGTTGGGCCCGCCCCTTTCACGGTTATCGCTTCTCGGCCTTTTGGCTAAGATCAAGTGTAGTATCTGTTCTTATCAGTTTAATATCTGATACGTCCCCTATCTGGGGACCATATATTAAATGGATTTTTGAGAACGGGGGCCGATTTCGAAGCTTGCTTCCGTCGCCCTATGCATTGACCCGATATGGCAGTATCTTCGGGTACAGTGCACCACCCCCTTACAGGGTTAAAAAGAAAGATTCCTACTTTCATTGCTACCTGCTTGCTGGCTAGCCAGCTAGCCAGCCCTGTGGGCCTTGCTGCTGCTGCAGCCAAAAAACAAAAGGTGGTGCTGCTGCTGCTTCTGCTGCTTCTGCTTCTGCTTGTGTCTGGCCCCTGTTGGAGCGTCCAGGCACAGGACTTCTGCTGCTGCTGACTAAATGGCCTCCTTAATTGGATCATTTGAGTAGCCAGCACACCTGTGCAGGTAGGGCATGACATGATAGGCAGCTGCCTTGATAGCGGGTGGGTGCTGAATGTTCCTAATTGACAAAATAAGATTAATGCTTATGAAGAAATATAAAATCTCATCCCTTCCCCAATATCGCGCCACACCCCTACCCCTTAATTCCCTGGTTGAACGTGATGGACATATGTCTTTTTTCGACCGTACTAACTATGTAACTATGTAACATAACATGGGGGGGGGTCTCCTGGCTGTTCACACAGGTGTGTCATTGCTGTACATTGACCATGCATTGCTTCTGTGGTATTGCAAAGGCAAAGACAAATGCTTCCAGCCATCCATTGCACTAATGGATTGGTCATCAGCTGGCTGTCTATGTCCCGCATCAATATAGACCAAAGTACAGAGGGTTAGGCTATGCTATTGTGCACCTACCTGATGCATCAGAAGGTGCGAGGCCCTTGCTAAATTCTGTGCACAGACTTTGAGATCTATGCTTTAGACTGTATCTAAACCTGCTCCAACATGGACTGACATTCTGGCCTACTTTCAGCCGATGCGACTTGTCTGTCGCTGAACAGTCGCTTTTTATGTATTCAGCACCTATGTATAATGTTGTAAAAATGCTCTAGAAGCTAAAGTCGCAGAAATGTCACACATATTTGGCCTGCAACTTTCTGTGCGACAAATTCAGACAGGAAAAATCAGTATAAATCCTTAGAAAATTATCCCCCAGTGTCTCCATCTGCTGGCGGTATTGAATAAGCATTGCTGCACTGATGGGGTATGCATTAGACGAAAAAAAAGAAGAAAAAGAAGAATAATACGCCCAGAAAAGAGGCGAAAAGGAGAAAAACGTAAAAAAACGTGAAAAAAAAGTAAGAGGAAGAGAAGGGAAAAAAAGGTGGAAATGGGTTTAAAAGTGATTTCGGCGGAGAAATATATATATATATATATATATATATATATATATATATATATATATGCGCACACACACACATAGATATAAACGTATTCTCCGTTGAGATATTGCAGCCGCTGCTGTGTCCAGGCCCAGGAGCCTTAGCACTGTGCTGTGATGTCACTCAATACCACTGACATCACTAGGTGTAAACAACATCTCTCCTTTGCTGTGTATGTGACTATGGAGCTGTTTGGTGATGTCGTCTATTACGGCCTTCATAGAAGCAACAGGAGATTGTTGCATCCATCTTGAACCCTCAGAACTACAGTGCTATGATGTCACTCACTTCCACAGGCCTTGCAGAGTGTAAACAACAACAACCCAGCTTTGTTGTGTATGTAACCAAAGGGATTTGTGATGTCACCTAGAACCTTCACAGCAGCGACAGCTTTATGAGGAGCATCAGCACTGCTCTGCCTGAGCAGAACCATCACCGCCATAGGTTGTCAAATAACCCGGATTTAACCCACACAGGTAAGTCCAATGGGGTGCAGGCATGTCCTCTATGCTTACAGCTTCCCGTGGGTGTTGGTTTGATACCGTTTGGGGACAGCCAAGGAGGCATCTGCAGGCAACAAAGGTAGGTGTGTGCTTGTGTGTGTGTTTCCTATGCAGATCCTAAGCCCAGTGTCACATGCAAGTAGGAGGAGTAAGAAGGGTTCCTGGCAAATCCGGGTTATGGATTGCATTTAAAAAGGCCCCGTGGGAGTGCAATGGGCCCCTGTCTTGCTGCTTAGCAATAATGGTATGGGTTTAGGTTCTGCTGTGTGTACTGGTGGTTGACTGCCCCCCAGCCCAGAGTGTGCATGGAAAATTGTCTGGCAGCCTCCCTGACAGCAAGCAGTGATAGTGCCCATGAAGGGGACCTTGTTGGGCCCGCCCCTTTCACGGTTATCGCTTCTCGTCCTTTTGGCTAAGATCAAGTGTAGTATCTGTTCTTATCAGTTTAATATCTGATACGTCCCCTATCTGGGGACCATATATTAAATGGATTTTTGAGAACGGGGGCCGATTTCGAAGCTTGCTTCCGTCGCCCTATGCATTGACCCGATATGGCAGTATCTTCGGGTACAGTGCACCACCCCCTTACAGGGTTAAAAAGAAAGATTCCTACTTTCATTGCTACCTGCTTGCTGGCTAGCCAGCTAGCCAGCCCTGTGGGCCTTGCTGCTGCTGCAGCCAAAAAACAAAAGGTGGTGCTGCTGCTGCTTCTGCTGCTTCTGCTTCTGCTTGTGTCTGGCCCCTGTTGGAGCGTCCAGGCACAGGACTTCTGCTGCTGCTGACTAAATGGCCTCCTTAATTGGATCATTTGAGTAGCCAGCACACCTGTGCAGGTAGGGCATGACATGATAGGCAGCTGCCTTGATAGCGGGTGGGTGCTGAATGTTCCTAATTGACAAAATAAGATTAATGCTTATGAAGAAATATAAAATCTCATCCCTTCCCCAATATCGCGCCACACCCCTACCCCTTAATTCCCTGGTTGAACGTGATGGACATATGTCTTTTTTCGACCGTACTAACTATGTAACTATGTAACATAACATGGGGGGGGGGGGGGGGTCTCCTGGCTGTTCACACAGGTGTGTCATTGCTGTACATTGACCATGCATTGCTTCTGTGGTATTGCAAAGGCAAAGACAAATGCTTCCAGCCATCCATTGCACTAATGGATTGGTCATCAGCTGGCTGTCTATGTCCCGCATCAATATAGACCAAAGTACAGAGGGTTAGGCTATGCTATTGTGCACCTACCTGATGCATCAGAAGGTGCGAGGCCCTTGCTAAATTCTGTGCACAGACTTTGAGATCTATGCTTTAGACTGTATCTAAACCTGCTCCAACATGGACTGACATTCTGGCCTACTTTCAGCCGATGCGACTTGTCTGTCGCTGAACAGTCGCTTTTTATGTATTCAGCACCTATGTATAATGTTGTAAAAATGCTCTAGAAGCTAAAGTCGCAGAAATGTCACACATATTTGGCCTGCAACTTTCTGTGCGACAAATTCAGACAGGAAAAATCAGTATAAATCCTTAGAAAATTATCCCCCAGTGTCTCCATCTGCTGGCGGTATTGAATAAGCATTGCTGCACTGATGGGGTATGCATTAGACGAAAAAAAAGAAGAAAAAGAAGAATAATACGCCCAGAAAAGAGGCGAAAAGGAGAAAAACGTAAAAAAACGTGAAAAAAAAGTAAGAGGAAGAGAAGGGAAAAAAAGGTGGAAATGGGTTTAAAAGTGATTTCGGCGGAGAAATATATATATATATATATATATATATATATATATATATATATATATATGCGCACACACACACATAGATATAAACGTATTCTCCGTTGAGATATTGCAGCCGCTGCTGTGTCCAGGCCCAGGAGCCTTAGCACTGTGCTGTGATGTCACTCAATACCACTGACATCACTAGGTGTAAACAACATCTCTCCTTTGCTGTGTATGTGACTATGGAGCTGTTTGGTGATGTCGTCTATTACGGCCTTCATAGAAGCAACAGGAGATTGTTGCATCCATCTTGAACCCTCAGAACTACAGTGCTATGATGTCACTCACTTCCACAGGCCTTGCAGAGTGTAAACAACAACAACCCAGCTTTGTTGTGTATGTAACCAAAGGGATTTGTGATGTCACCTAGAACCTTCACAGCAGCGACAGCTTTATGAGGAGCATCAGCACTGCTCTGCCTGAGCAGAACCATCACCGCCATAGGTTGTCAAATAACCCGGATTTAACCCACACAGGTAAGTCCAATGGGGTGCAGGCATGTCCTCTATGCTTACAGCTTCCCGTGGGTGTTGGTTTGATACCGTTTGGGGACAGCCAAGGAGGCATCTGCAGGCAACAAAGGTAGGTGTGTGCTTGTGTGTGTGTTTCCTATGCAGATCCTAAGCCCAGTGTCACATGCAAGTAGGAGGAGTAAGAAGGGTTCCTGGCAAATCCGGGTTATGGATTGCATTTAAAAAGGCCCCGTGGGAGTGCAATGGGCCCCTGTCTTGCTGCTTAGCAATAATGGTATGGGTTTAGGTTCTGCTGTGTGTACTGGTGGTTGACTGCCCCCCAGCCCAGAGTGTGCATGGAAAATTGTCTGGCAGCCTCCCTGACAGCAAGCAGTGATAGTGCCCATGAAGGGGACCTTGTTGGGCCCGCCCCTTTCACGGTTATCGCTTCTCGGCCTTTTGGCTAAGATCAAGTGTAGTATCTGTTCTTATCAGTTTAATATCTGATACGTCCCCTATCTGGGGACCATATATTAAATGGATTTTTGAGAACGGGGGCCGATTTCGAAGCTTGCTTCCGTCGCCCTATGCATTGACCCGATATGGCAGTATCTTCGGGTACAGTGCACCACCCCCTTACAGGGTTAAAAAGAAAGATTCCTACTTTCATTGCTACCTGCTTGCTGGCTAGCCAGCTAGCCAGCCCTGTGGGCCTTGCTGCTGCTGCAGCCAAAAAACAAAAGGTGGTGCTGCTGCTGCTTCTGCTGCTTCTGCTTCTGCTTGTGTCTGGCCCCTGTTGGAGCGTCCAGGCACAGGACTTCTGCTGCTGCTGACTAAATGGCCTCCTTAATTGGATCATTTGAGTAGCCAGCACACCTGTGCAGGTAGGGCATGACATGATAGGCAGCTGCCTTGATAGCGGGTGGGTGCTGAATGTTCCTAATTGACAAAATAAGATTAATGCTTATGAAGAAATATAAAATCTCATCCCTTCCCCAATATCGCGCCACACCCCTACCCCTTAATTCCCTGGTTGAACGTGATGGACATATGTCTTTTTTCGACCGTACTAACTATGTAACTATGTAACATAACATGGGGGGGGGGGGGGGGTCTCCTGGCTGTTCACACAGGTGTGTCATTGCTGTACATTGACCATGCATTGCTTCTGTGGTATTGCAAAGGCAAAGACAAATGCTTCCAGCCATCCATTGCACTAATGGATTGGTCATCAGCTGGCTGTCTATGTCCCGCATCAATATAGACCAAAGTACAGAGGGTTAGGCTATGCTATTGTGCACCTACCTGATGCATCAGAAGGTGCGAGGCCCTTGCTAAATTCTGTGCACAGACTTTGAGATCTATGCTTTAGACTGTATCTAAACCTGCTCCAACATGGACTGACATTCTGGCCTACTTTCAGCCGATGCGACTTGTCTGTCGCTGAACAGTCGCTTTTTATGTATTCAGCACCTATGTATAATGTTGTAAAAATGCTCTAGAAGCTAAAGTCGCAGAAATGTCACACATATTTGGCCTGCAACTTTCTGTGCGACAAATTCAGACAGGAAAAATCAGTATAAATCCTTAGAAAATTATCCCCCAGTGTCTCCATCTGCTGGCGGTATTGAATAAGCATTGCTGCACTGATGGGGTATGCATTAGACGAAAAAAAAGAAGAAAAAGAAGAATAATACGCCCAGAAAAGAGGCGAAAAGGAGAAAAACGTAAAAAAATGTGAAAAAAAAGTAAGAGGAAGAGAAGGGAAAAAAAGGTGGAAATGGGTTTAAAAGTGATTTCGGCGGAGAAATATATATATATATATATATATATATATATATATATATATATATATGCGCACACACACACATAGATATAAACGTATTCTCCGTTGAGATATTGCAGCCGCTGCTGTGTCCAGGCCCAGGAGCCTTAGCACTGTGCTGTGATGTCACTCAATACCACTGACATCACTAGGTGTAAACAACATCTCTCCTTTGCTGTGTATGTGACTATGGAGCTGTTTGGTGATGTCGTCTATTACGGCCTTCATAGAAGCAACAGGAGATTGTTGCATCCATCTTGAACCCTCAGAACTACAGTGCTATGATGTCACTCACTTCCACAGGCCTTGCAGAGTGTAAACAACAACAACCCAGCTTTGTTGTGTATGTAACCAAAGGGATTTGTGATGTCACCTAGAACCTTCACAGCAGCGACAGCTTTATGAGGAGCATCAGCACTGCTCTGCCTGAGCAGAACCATCACCGCCATAGGTTGTCAAATAACCCGGATTTAACCCACACAGGTAAGTCCAATGGGGTGCAGGCATGTCCTCTATGCTTACAGCTTCCCGTGGGTGTTGGTTTGATACCGTTTGGGGACAGCCAAGGAGGCATCTGCAGGCAACAAAGGTAGGTGTGTGCTTGTGTGTGTGTTTCCTATGCAGATCCTAAGCCCAGTGTCACATGCAAGTAGGAGGAGTAAGAAGGGTTCCTGGCAAATCCGGGTTATGGATTGCATTTAAAAAGGCCCCGTGGGAGTGCAATGGGCCCCTGTCTTGCTGCTTAGCAATAATGGTATGGGTTTAGGTTCTGCTGTGTGTACTGGTGGTTGACTGCCCCCCAGCCCAGAGTGTGCATGGAAAATTGTCTGGCAGCCTCCCTGACAGCAAGCAGTGATAGTGCCCATGAAGGGGACCTTGTTGGGCCCGCCCCTTTCACGGTTATCGCTTCTCGGCCTTTTGGCTAAGATCAAGTGTAGTATCTGTTCTTATCAGTTTAATATCTGATACGTCCCCTATCTGGGGACCATATATTAAATGGATTTTTGAGAACGGGGGCCGATTTCGAAGCTTGCTTCCGTCGCCCTATGCATTGACCCGATATGGCAGTATCTTCGGGTACAGTGCACCACCCCCTTACAGGGTTAAAAAGAAAGATTCCTACTTTCATTGCTACCTGCTTGCTGGCTAGCCAGCTAGCCAGCCCTGTGGGCCTTGCTGCTGCTGCAGCCAAAAAACAAAAGGTGGTGCTGCTGCTGCTTCTGCTGCTTCTGCTTCTGCTTGTGTCTGGCCCCTGTTGGAGCGTCCAGGCACAGGACTTCTGCTGCT